>NW_006800572.1:93077-122269 GCF_000485575.1 Poecilia formosa | reverse complement strand
CGGCCTGGGATTCTCCTCGGCGTCGACTGCTGGGGTTTTCCTGCGTGGCATATTGTCAGGCTGAGTCGAAAAATATCTACTAATACTCATCGCAGTTTCGCAGAAAGAGAATGAGAGTGTTCTGACATTATTCGTGGGGTATAAGTGGAGAAATATAGTGAAGTGGCGTGCTAGCACTCCAAAGCACGACCGCACCTCAAGCCGCCGGCTTCGTTTCTGAGCATTTGAATGGGAAAATGCGAAAATCCAGCGATTTTCAAGAAAAAAATCATCAGAAGTGGTTAAGCTAAGTAGAAAAAAAAGGGTACTTATAGTACAAACCACAGGGTGAAAATAGCAATATACTGTAAATGATTTTATTATTATATATTTTTCCATGATGACAGGTGAGCCTCTGCCTTACCTGCCTCCCCTGACCGCACGTCACTGCTCGTCATCCACTAGATCAGGGGTCACCAACTCCAGTCCTCCAGTCCTACCATCCTGTAACTTTTAGATGCGTCTCTGCTCAAACACACCTGGATCAAATAAACTGCTCATTTCCAGCCTATTGCAGAGAGGAATGAATGCTGGTGAGGGAATTCAGACATTTTGGAGCAGAGGTGAATCTAAAAGTTGAAGGATGGTAGCCCCTGAGGACTGGAGTTGGTGACCCCTGCACTAGATGGTGCCAAGAGGCTGCACTTACCTGGAGGCGTGCCTGCTGTCTGGTTTCAGCTCATCTATGATCAATCACCTCGTCAATTAAGAGTATGAGGAACGGGCTGCCAGCACTTCAGCACTTGTTTGCCGGTTATGGTACTCTGAGGCCCTCTAAGCCTGTGCCTTTGAGTTATCTAAGTTTGTTCTCAAGTAATATTTTTCTATCGTCTCTCCCTCAGGTGTTTCCCCGTAGCGCCTTGGATTTTAGTGTTTATCCCAAGTTCCTGGCTTTCTGGTTTCCCCTCGTGATGCTGTGGATTTTACCCACTGGTTGCTCGAGTCCCTCTTCGCCTCAGCTGAAGAATCACTGACAATTCCTGGTTTCACGGCTGGCAGTCAGATCGCTCCTCATCTCTCCTCACAAGAACTTACTTGTCTGCCCTCCATCACAAGCCTCTTCCATCTACCTTCAAGGAACTCACAGTCAAAATCACACTGGAACCTGGATCATCTGAAGAACCCCCACCTGCAAAGATACCACAACCCCAGAGAGAACAGTACTTCTCCCCCTGGCAGAAACCCACCACTTCAAGTAAGATCATTCCAGTTCCTCAGAGTTCAACCTGTCCATCTTGCCATCAACTCCCCTTCTCTCTCTCACTGTCTTCAGAGTTCTGACGACCCTGGGTTCCCATCCACAGGACAAGAACCATACAATCTCATATTTTCATCATTGTCAAAATAAACTATCTGATTTCCTATTTGTATTTTTGCTCCTGTTCTCCCGATTGTGTTCTGTCTGTGGGTTAAAAGATGTGAACCCAACATGACAATTTGGAGCTCACAAACATCAGTGAAAATACTGTAAAAATAATTTGAATAGCAGCAAAAGCCAAACATGCCACAAATAACCAAATCAAAATGTACCAAAAGCAGGACGGACTGGCATAGGAGCTACCGAGAGACTCCAGGTAGATTCCAGCTGAGAGATGTGCAGCGGCTTGCTCTTCATGCAGGGCTGGCCCAAAGTAATACATGCTAGAAGTATTTAAATTAAGTTATAGATAAAACACTCTTTTATTCATATTGTATTTTTGTTTAGCTGCAGAAGTTTTACAGAATCTGAGCTGAGTGATATGTCACTGTTTTTGTACAGCTACAACTGGAAGCTTCCAGAGCTTCCAGTTGTAGCTCTTGAAGAAGAAACTTTAACATCTTTTCTGTGCGTTAGAGCCTTGCTGCTTCTGAGAACAATTAAAAAAATAAAAAATATAGCAGGGGGGATTTAAAGTTGCCAAAACTGAAGAACTCTTGTCTGTTTTGTGAATGCAACATAAGGAGAATTTAATTTGGCCCGTTACCCCTCCTAAGAACCTCTGTGTCTCTCACCATGTTTAAATGTAGATTTAGTGAAGTCTGTGATGGGGAGCCCAGATTAATTGGTTGAGTTTAAAATAAATCACTGATTATTTGCTGTGATGTATTTGTGAACAACTCAGCTCAAACACAAAGATTACACCATATTGTAGCCATGGTAACACAACAAACTATTAAGATGATTCCTCACATGTTTACAAAGTAAACTAATTAAATCCTAAATGAACAATTTATTCTCTGTTGAATGCATTAAGTAAAATTTAATCGTATTGTCATTCTCTATAAATTAATGCTACAGGTTTAGATCTATGGTCTGTGTTACAATTCAATCATTTCTAGGGGCCCCTGAAAGTCTGGAGGGCCTTACCAGCCGCTACTGAGTTTTCTTTGCCTCTGAGATCTAGAATTGTAAGACTGGGACCAGTCTTACAATTCTAGATCTCAGAGGTGCCAACATAAAATTTTTTTTATAGAGTTAACCCCTTTGAGCTTTTTAGATCTATAAAGCAGTCTGCAGCCAAGTTGATATAGAGGTTAAATAGATATTATTAGGGCTTAATTATGGGAGCAAATTTGCTTTATAACCTGCTGGTTATGAAACGGTAACATTATAGCTGTTGGGGAAAACATAGACATGTTTGCTTTGCATTGTCCCCATATGATGACAGTGATACAATATGGTCTGATTAAATATTAGATTCTTGATTAATTGTTGCTATATTGTTGCACAGTGTTTTAAGATCTTGTTCAATGTGCCCCTTTTTAACTTTGAGTCCCTGCCCCTCCAAAGGTCTCTGAATGGCCCTGGACTTTTTCAACATTTGTAGACGTAGGAGAAGGTTTGAATTCATAATTATCAGATGTGTGAGGTTGAAGTTAAAAAAAAAATTTGAGTAGAAATTTAATGTTTGTAGAAATTGTAATTGTGTGTGTGTGTACTTTTATTTTATATGTGTAATTTCTTCATATTTATTTATGCATTTTACCACATATTCACAAGTACCCAGAGTTACGCACAAATTTTCTTTTAACGGTTTACAAATCATGTTTCACAGACACAACTATCCAAAGTTACACACAAAAATGCTTACACGGATTACAAAATCCAGTATTAAACATGTACAGATATTTTGAGACTATTTTCACTCCATACAATTTGATGGAAAAAAAAAAAACATTTGTTTAAAAAATGTATATCTCTAGAGGAGAACAAAATCCTTCTTTTCCACTCCGCCCCCCCAAAAAATCTAAATTATGCATGAACCTTATCCTTATGACTTTCAACAAACTATATTCAATATAAATACAAATTCCTGTGTATTTTGTGACATATATTGAGAACACTTTTTTTTCAATTGATATAATAAAATTGACGTGCTATGGGGTAGCAGGGATCTGTATCATTGTCAGATGAAGTGTTGGGTCCTGCTGAAACTTAAGGTGGCAGCACATTTCTCAATAAGGTTTGACTCTGGGAGTAGGATGAACTGAGACCAAGAAGAAGAATTGTTCCGTTTTGTACGCAAGACTAGTGACCCGTCTGCTTCGGTGAAATGCTGCATCACTATTGAAACGCCAGTGTTTAGTTCTCTTATTTTGAATGAAATGGTCGGAAGCTGTAAACTCACTCCCGGAAGTTTTTCTCTTTTTTTTATTTTTCCTGTTTTCTGGCTGCAGAAAGAGAAAAAGTCGTGCTTAGCTTAGGTTGATCGTATGTTCGAATAAAACCTGTAGGGCGGCCGAACTGACCTCATGGACCCGAACCGAATTATCCAGGCTCTGAAGGGCACAATCGACCCGAATCTGAGGTTAGCGGCGGAGAATGAGCTTAATCAGGTGGGGGAAGCAACGCTTATTTCTGCGTCTCTCTGCGTTATCAGGCCTGACAAAATAGTTGATGAAACTGATCCCAGGCAGCTGGAACAAAAGATTCAGAGCCATTCTGACAGGCAGGTGGCCCAGCGGCGGTGAGCCTGAGTGTTCGTTGAGCTGCTGTTCCACAGCTGTCTGGCCTGCTGTATTAACATCTCAGCATAGTTAGCAGGAAATACTCTCGGGAAGGGGTGTTTTAATATCAGCCAGACAGTGTAAGGATAGAATCAATGAACTAAAGGATATTCTTTCATTGCTGTCTAATTTCTATGTAAGATGTAAGACAAAGCTTAGTTACCAAAATATTTTTGGTATTTGTCACTTTTGTCGGTGTTGATGCGACTTTAGAACTTGAGTAATTCCCTTTGCCATGCTGTCTGGGCTCAGTCCTGATCAATGTTGACCCATTCTTCTCTTTTTTGTGTCTATTTTTGAAATCTGACCACTATTTATAAACAGGTTAAGATTTGGGCCAGTAATCTTGTTTTTGAGCCACTTATTCCTTGTAATGTGTGCTTCATTATAATTTGGTGGTAATCCACAAATAAAATCAGATGGTTGCCCATCTGATGGGCATCTGATGGTTGCCCATCAGATGCTAAAAACAGTATTTTTAGCATCTGTTGTTAGCAGATGCTAACAACAGCATCTGTTGTTAGCATCAGATAACAACAGATGCTAACATACTGTTAGCATGTTAGCTAACAGTATGTTAGCTAACATGTTGTCTGCTAACAACATGCAGATGTTGTTAGCAGATGCTAACAACATCTGCATGTTGTTAGCATGCAGATGCCTAACAACATCTGCATGCTAATGTTGTTAGGCATAATTATGAGGAAGCCCATGACCTTGTAGGAGAAGTATGAAATATGGGATGCACTATCAACAGCACAAAGGGGTGATTAATCACATTCATGTGGATGGTCAGTGTGTATGTATGTATCACATACTTAGAAATCACGTGGTACCAGGATGCACTGAAGAAAGCAGGTGAGTCAGAGATGGCGGTGTAATGCTTTGGGCAGTACCCTGGGTCTTGCTATCCCTGTGAATGTTACTTTTACATACCTACTCAAGCATTGTTTCAATCCAAGCATCACTCTTTATGAAAGCAATTCTTGATGTCTGAGGCCTTTTTCAGCATAGTAGGTAGATCCTGTATGACACATCTGAATGGAGCGCTCCATAAACAACAGAGATCCATAGCAGCTCCACCTCACAACTTACAAGACTTAAAGAATCTGCTGTGCTACAGCACACCTTCATGGTTCTAATGGGCTCCAGACCGCCAGGTGATCAGGGCTGTTTTAGTAGCAAGGGTTTTTATAACTTAACTGTACTGTAAAGTTATCCATAACTTTCTCCTTTACTTGTCTGCAGGGCTCCTTGGTCTTCACAATGTTGTTTGTTCTCTAATGTGCTGTAAGGCAAACTTCTGAAAACAGACACAGAACAGCTTGATTTAGACTTTAGATTAAATTGAACACTAATGGACTCTATTCGACGAGTTCAGAATTGAGTTGGAGGGGATTTTATTCAGAGATGTAAATGTAAAGAGGGTGAATAAAATAGGCAGCACATTAATGTTTTTAACACATACATTCCTAATAAAACACAGTGAGATTTGTGAAAATGTCTATGATAAGAAACACACTCCAAAAATTAATACAAATTAATAATAATAATTTGCAATAATGATAATAATAATAATAATAATTTAAATCAAATCTTTATCTTGTGAAAGAACCTGCGAAGTTTCTCATCAATGTCTTTTCAAATTTGAGAGAACTTCTCCTTACTCAGGGTTTTCTGTCTTTTTTCTGTCCTTCTCTATAATGTAGCCAGGACTTTCAGGTTAGCTTGACAAACTTGATTTTTACAGCCTTTCTGACAGTAATCATCTTTAAGAATGACCATGAAAACTTATAGAACCAGCTGGTAGAAGAGTAGAAGAATGTGCTAAGCAGTTTTTGGAAGAAAAGAAAGCTGGCTTCATATATAGGAGATATTTTCAACCAGATCAATACAACATCCTCATTTCTTACATTAAGGTTTGAAAAGATAAATGGCTTGTTTCATTCTTTGAAATATTAGATGGAAAATGGATGAAATGGTTCATTTTAAATCTGAGCTAAAAGTTCAAACAATCTTTCTTTCTGTGTTTCAGTCCTATAAGATCATCAACTTTGCTCCCACCCTGCTTCAGATCATTGTGTCAGAGCAGGTGGAGTTTCCTGTCCGGCAAGCAGGTAAGACTTTAAACTCTTCAGCTGTCTTTGGGGTCAACTGTTTAATTTTTCTCCAGTAGTGAAAAGGTTCAAACCTTCCCACTAGTGGAGAATTTTTTTTTAAAACAAATTTTAATATGTTTTGCTGACTTCAGGCAGAAATTAGCTTTTGTAGCTACAATCTGGCACAGCACATCGCTGGTTAATGTATGTTGTTCATTGTACCATTTTTGAAAAATTCATTCACTCATTTTGTGCTCAATGGAAAAATATTTTTATTTTTATATTCTTTCTTATGCGTTTCCATAGCAGCGTGGACAGATGCAGCAGCTCTGAGCTCCTCTCATTGTCAGTGTTTTTTTTGGTACAAACAGTACGTAATTGAGGACTTTATACAAACGCACAACATAGTCACATAGGACATTCCTCCCAACGGGCAGGAATGAGAAAACAAAAGTGGGGATGCAGAGCTGGCACCTTGGCACAGTTACAGAGAGGGCCACACAAACTGCCTCTGCCCAGCATTTTTCTCTCAAATGCCAGGTCCCTCATAAATAAGATGGATGAGATGAAGCTTCAGTTGGCAGCAAACAGACTGGTAAACGACAGTTGCATTTTGCTAATCACGGAGACCTGGCTCCATTCATTTATTCTGGACGCAACTATCGAGCTGGCAGAACACACAGCACAAAGATATGTTCTGTTCCATTGTGTTCTGTTGCTGGCATTTGTCGGACAAGTTGGACGCTCTTGACGTGTTGAATGCTCAAAATGCTCCAAACCACCCCACAACGGGCCCTCGATGCTCCACGTAGGCTTTGAATGTAAACCAGACGCACCTGTGAACTCACCATTACAATCGAAGGATCTGAATGTCATCCATCCGTCCATCCATTTTTTACACCTTGTCCTGGTGGGATTGGGAGGGGTGCTGGTGCTTATCTCCAGCAAGACACTTCAGGCGAGAGGAGGGATACACCCTGGACAGGTTGCCAGTCCATCGCCGCAACACAGGGCAACACGGAGACAGACAGGACAAACAGCCATGTACACACTCACAACTAAGGAGAATTTAGAGAGACCAGTCAACCTGACAGTCATATTTTTGGACTGTGGGAGGAAGCCGTAGTACCTGGAGAGAACCCACTCATGCACAGGAAGAACATGGAAACTCCATGCAGAAAGACCCTGGACTGGGAAACAAACCCAGGACCTTCTTGCTGGAAGGCAACAGTGCTACCAGCTGCGCCATTGTGCAGCCTAAATCTGAATGTTAACAATACCTAATAAAAATTAGGTATTTTTATTAGGGGGTGTTGGTGTGATGATGTATTATCCACCCTCTCCAGTACAGTCTCTGAGTTTATTGTTGTCATGGTTACTGCTGTATACATTCCACCTGTTGCTACTCCAGCACAGCTCTTAGCCATTTGAATAATCTCCTGAGTCAGCAACAGAACAAACACCCAGAGACGGTGCATGTGGTCGCGGGTGATTCTAATCATGCTGATTTGAAAGTAGTGCTCCCTAAATTCTATCAGCACATTAAATATGCCTCCAGGGCAGCGTTTCTCAAACTTTTTCAGGCTGAGGACCACTTAACCCGTTTAACAAACACTTGTGGACTATCTAACTCAGGGGTGGGCAATCCTGGTCCTGGAGGGCTGGTGTCCTGCAACTCTTGGATGTCTCCCTGGTCCAACACACATGAATCCAACAGCTGAATCACCTCCTAAGTGCAGTCAGGTTCTCCAGAGTCCTGCTAACGAACTCATTATTTGACTCAGGTGTGTTGAAGTTGAGACGCATCAATCAATCAATCAATCAATCAAATTTTATTTGTATAGCACATTTCAACAGCAAGGCATTTCAAAGTGCTTTACATGTGTAAAACACAGTCATGTAACAATGAATAAACAAAAATCCACACCCATTTTCTAACCCTTTAGAACTTTTGTTAAAACACCGTTTAACTGGGATTCTAACCCTTTAGGACTTTAGTTGAAATGCCGTCAACCGGGACTCTCACCCTTATTTAACCATAAGCAACTCTGAGCAGGTGGGTTTTAAGGTGAGATTTAAAGGCACTCAGTGATTCAGCTGTTTTACAGTTTTCTGGAAGTTTGTTCCAAATTTGTGGTGAAGCTGAATGGTGCTTCTCCTCGTTTGGTTCTGGTTCTGGGGATGCAGAGCAGACCAGAACCAGAAAACCTGAGGGGTCTAGATGGTTGGTACAACAACAGATCTTTAATGTATTGTGGTGCTAAACTGTTTAGTGATTTATAGACTAACAACAGTATTTTAAAGTCTATTCTTTGAGCTACAGGGAGCCAGTGTAGGCAAGGGAGTTGGAACAAATTTATCATTGGGGGGGACACGTATCGGAAACCTGAAAGATCCGTAAATAGCTTGAGCAAAAATGTCAAACAATGGTGTCATCAACGAGTTACTCTAATCTGACCCCTTGTAACGTCTAATCTAACGTGTTACTATTAACAATCCAATAATCAGATTAAATTATCCAAGTCACTTTGTGTTTGTAATTTTTTTTTTGAAAACACATATTGTTGCTTTCTTCCTTTTCTGTGGGGAGATACGTTTCATGTGTAACACCAGCGACACAAACGTAAATGATGGAGGGAAAAGAGATGCACATTTTTTAGCTGATGGACGAATTTTTCATTGAGTAATCAAATTACTCTTTCAAAGTAACTATGCCATCCCTGGTGTGATGGACCGAGTTAAACAGGAGGAGTCACAGGATATTAATTAGAAAAATAGGTTTTTTAAATTTTAACCCAAAGATTATAAATGACAAAAGGATAAACTGAGCTCATAAAAGAGGTCAAAGAAACAAAACTGAACTCATCCTAAAATGTAAACAAACTGGCTGCACAAACAAACATAACTGACCTAACAAAGAAATGACACACAGGGGTTTATATACTGGCTGATCAGACCAATTAAGACACAATAGGGATAACTAAACAGAATACAATTACAAATAACACAAAACAACTAACAGTACAGCTAAGTTTGGCTAAACTAAAAACCCCAAAAAATGAAAATCAAAAATATTAAATTTAAATACTAATATTTACTTGAATAGAAAACTTATCTAAATAAAGAAACTACAAATTCCCCCTGCCAGCAGGAACTAGTGGTGCAGTCCAATCAGCATTTAAGCCTACTGAGCCCTGGCCCCCATCTTCTGTCTAGCCACTCCAAGGCAGGTAAATACCAGCAAAAAACAAACAAAGTTAGTCGCAAACAAATTTAACTTTAAAGTTGATATAAATACATGTTAACTAAATGTGCGCGCCAACATAAAGAACAAATGTATCCAAATCAACTAATAAATGTTTTACCGAAACTAAAGTGTTGTATTTGAATGAAAAAAATAAATTGTGAAAACTAAATTGTGCATAAAAGACTTCTGCCTTCAGAGTGTGGCCATGGATTTGGTCATCACACCTGGTAATAGACCAACTACACTATATAGCACATGTTTGTAGGCCTGTCACAATAACAAATTTTGATTTATGATAAACAATATTGTTGTTTTGAGACCATTTTTTAGTAATATAATATTAATGGCGAAATAATAATGCAAGAACACAATCTGAAAGATAAGTAAACTTTAAATTATAATGAACATTTGACACTGCAACTGGAAGATATTTCAAATATCCAAAATAAATGAAACGACAAATAAAATTAATTTTGAAGTTTTTGTAAATATAATTTTTCTTCAAAAAAAAAAGCTTTAGTTGATACCAAAGCTAGAGTTGCCACCTGTCCCTTAAAATACGGAATCGTCCCGTATTTTTATAAATGTCCGATAGACACGCCTATCACACACATTGTTACTAAGTGTAACAATAATAACCAAAATAAAACAGGAAATATTAAGGTCGGGTAAATTCTCTTTGCGGAAGCTAAAGGACCCCTGAACGCCACGGATGGACGCTGACCTAGAGATGGACACTACGCAGGTGCAGTGAGCTGCTATCAACCTGGATATTTTTAAAATGTCCTCAGTCCGATTCTCCACCGTCCTTAGAAGCAAAACCCCTCGTAAAGATATAGACGTGAGAAGGAAGACGCAAATCCCAGGCTGAATAATGTTAGTGAGGATGAACACAGGCAATTAAAAAAAAAATGTGTCCACCGCAGTGCAATACCAGACATAATCAGGAGAGAAACACAGCAGACCCTGATGTGGTAACATTTTGCTATGACTAAGTTTCTTATTGTGTTTTTAGTAGNGTTTAGTGATTTATAGACTAACAACAGTATTTTAAAGTCTATTCTTTGAGCTACAGGGAGCCAGTGTAGGCAAGGGAGTTGGAACAAATTTATCATTGGGGGGGACACGTATCGGAAACCTGAAAGATCCGTAAATAGCTTGAGCAAAAATGTCAAACAATGGTGTCATCAACGAGTTACTCTAATCTGACCCCTTGTAACGTCTAATCTAACGTGTTACTATTAACAATCCAATAATCAGATTAAATTATCCAAGTCACTTTGTGTTTGTAATTTTTTTTTTGAAAACACATATTGTTGCTTTCTTCCTTTTCTGTGGGGAGATACGTTTCATGTGTAACACCAGCGACACAAACGTAAATGATGGAGGGAAAAGAGATGCACATTTTTTAGCTGATGGACGAATTTTTCATTGAGTAATCAAATTACTCTTTCAAAGTAACTATGCCATCCCTGGTGTGATGGACCGAGTTAAACAGGAGGAGTCACAGGATATTAATTAGAAAAATAGGTTTTTTTAATTTTAACCCAAAGATTATAAATGACAAAAGGATAAACTGAGCTCATAAAAGAGGTCAAAGAAACAAAACTGAACTCATCCTAAAATGTAAACAAACTGGCTGCACAAACAAACATAACTGACCTCCAAAGAAATGACACACAGGGGTTTATATACTGGCTGATCAGACCAATTAAGACACAATAGGGATAATTAAACAGAATACAATTACAAATAACACAAAACAACTAACAGTACAGCTAAGTTTGGCTAAACTAAAAACCCCAAAAAATGAAAATCAAAAATATTAAATTTAAATACTAATATTTACTTAAATAGAAAACTTATCTAAATAAAGAAACTACAAATTCCCCCTGCCAGCAGGAACTAGTGGTGCAGTCCAATCAGCATTTAAGCCTACTGAGCCCTGGCCCCCATCTTCTGTCTAGCCACTCCAAGGCAGGTAAATACCAGCAAAAAACAAACAAAGTTAGTCGCAAACAAATTTAACTTTAAAGTTGATATAAATACACATGTTAACTAAATGTGTGCGCCAACATAAAGAACAAATGTATCCAAATCAACTAATAAATGTTTTACTGAAACTAAAGTGTTGTATTTGAATGAAAAAAATAAATTGTGAAAACTAAATTGTGCATAAAAGACTTCTGCCTTCAGAGTGTGGCCATGGATTTGGTCATCACACCTGGTAATAGACCAACTACACACTATATAGCACATGTTTGTAGGCCTGTCACAATAACAAATTTTGATTTATGATAAACAATATTGTTGTTTTGAGACCATTTTTTAGTAATATAATATTAATGGCGAAATAATAATGCAAGAACACAATCTGAAAGATAAGTAAACTTTAAATTATAATGAACATTTGACACTGCAACTGGAAGATATTTCAAATATCCAAAATAAATGAAACGACAAATAAAATTAATTTTGAAGTTTTTGTAAATATAATTTTTCTTCAAAAAAAAAAGCTTTAGTTGATACCAAAGCTAGAGTTGCCACCTGTCCCTTAAAATACGGAATCGTCCCGTATTTTTATAAATGTCCGATAGACACGCCTATCACACACATTGTTACTAAGTGTAACAATAATAACCAAAATAAAACAGGAAATATTAAGGTCGGGTAAATTCTCTTTGCGGAAGCTAAAGGACCCCTGAACGCCACGGATGGACGCTGACCTAGAGATGGACACTACGCAGGTGCAGTGAGCTGCTATCAACCTGGATATTTTTAAAATGTCCTCAGTCCGATTCTCCACCGTCCTTAGAAGCAAAACCTCTCGTAAAGATATAGACGTGAGAAGGAAAACGCAAATCCCAGGCTGAATAATGTTAGTGAGGATGAACACAGGCAATTAAAAAAAAAATGTGTCCACCGCAGTGCAATACCAGACATAATCAGGAGAGAAACACAGCAGACCCTGATGTGGTAACATTTTGCTATGACTAAGTTTCTTATTGTGTTTTTAGTAGGACTATATTGATTTGATTATTTGCTTATTTAATGTATAACAAAATCATCCAAAATAATACAGGTGATCATTTAAAGAACAAATCATACATTAGATTAACAGTGCTTTCTGTATGTTTTATGTTGATATATTTTATGAATTCATTGTTCAATGGTCATTTAATTAATGCACCAGACCCAGACCAGCAGCCATGGGTGGTTCTAGATGGGGGCCAACAGGGTACCAAAGAAGTTATACTAAATAAATGTCTTATGTTAATACTCAGTGGTGGATCACTGATTTTTTTAACCTTCACAATTTTACTTTAACAACGAATTAAAAATTATAGTGCTGCACTTTTAGATGCTGTATGGAGATAGAATCACATTTTCCATCTGCCACGGATCTGCAACCTGGATCTCTGGAGACGCAAGTGGGCCTTTGGCTCACTTATTATATCAAATGATGAAATATTGCTCTGTTTTTTTTTTGTTTTTTTTTTAAATTCTTTTTCAAGTTTTGCCATGGAAAAACACCAACTATCCTGGCCCCTGTGGTAAATCTGGTCTAGAACCAGCCTCCAAACCTAACTCCTTATTTATATAAATATTTTGGTAGTACTCTGTAAAATATCAGAATGTTCACATAACTTTTATACTCTTAGTTGTTTGAGGACACATTTTGAATATTAAATCAGGTGTTATGATCACTTACTCAGTGGTTTACCAAATACTTTTTACACTTGCTTAATTAAACGTATTTAAAGTATACTCATCTGATTAGAGTACAGTTTTGGGGTACTCTAACTGACCTATGAATGAACGGTTGCTCTATGGATCACTTTTTAAGGACAAAAAACACTGCCATAAAATATTATCTATCACTGCAGCGGCCATCCCACCCCATGAGAGTCGGGCGACACGCGCTGTGGTGAGCGTCCCTTATTTTGATTTCTGAAAGGTGGCAACCCTAACCAAAGCACCAACCTGAAAGTGTTTATCATACAGTTTTTGGTACAAAGAGAGAAATAAAAAGAGAAACGATAAATCATGCCAATGGAAATGATTGAATTTGTTTTAAATTATCATGAGCACGGAGCTCGGTTCATTTTGAGAGTTGAAGTGGACACGCAGGGGCACGTGCCGACCCCGCCGCATGCGCGTGTCGCAGCGCCTCGTGCACCTCTGGATCTTTGCAACTCGGTGCGGATCAGTAAACGCCATACCGCTGTCTTGGCTCAAAAACGCTCAACCATGACTATAACTCAGCTTTCCAGAGAGAAAAAATGAGATGTAAGGTTGGCGGCTGGGCTGATACAATTTACAGTCTATAGTTAACTCACACATTATGAATAACGTTAGAGTTGCTACTTGTAACTAACTAGGCCTGTTGCAATAAACGATAAATCAATTAATCGCACAATAAATTAAACCCATCGACCTCATTTTAATTATCGGCTTTATTGTCTCTTCCTGCCTGTTTTCTTTCTCTTGATGACACTGAATGAAAAAAGGCTCAGCTTTGGTGCTCTCCACTGACCCTCCCTTCCTCATTTCTTTGGTGTAATGTCCAGCTCACACTACACGAGTTGTCGGCCGATTGTCGGCCCATTTTCAAAACCTGAGAGACACATTAGCCGACAGAAATCCTAGGTATAACAGTTCGACCCGGTTCATTGTGCCGTGTGTTGTCCAGCCAGCTAGGCACAAAATAATGTGCCTAGGTGCCCCAGTGCTGGGGGAGAGCACTGGGGCAGAGCAGATGTAGCAGGGTTTCCCCCAGTTTATTATAAACTGATGTAGGTGCCAAGGAACCTGAAATCTGGCACCATCTTCACCCTCTGTTCTTCGTTAACGTGACATAAATAGGTTATCATTTTCATTCAGTCAGAACTTTACGCTGACTCTAGCCACATGCGTCACAGGTAGATTCTAGTAAAGCATTGATGAATGCCTCATTTTAAAATTTGTTAACTGTGCCTGGTATAAATCCAGTTAACAAATTTTAAAATGAGGCATTCATCAATGCTTTACTAGAATCTACCTGTGACGCATGTGGCTAGAGTCAGCGTAAAGTTCTGACTGAATGAAAATGATAACCTATTTATGTCACGTTAACGAAGAACAGAGGGTGAAGATGGTGCCAGATTTCAGGTTCCTTGGCACCTACATCAGTTTATAATAAACTGGGGGAAACCCTGCTACATCTGCTCTGCCCCAGTGCTCTCCCCCAGTGCATCCTCCTCCTTGCCAGTAGGTGCAACATGGCCCCCTTCCCTCACTCTATCCCATACCAGCCCCCTGACCCAACCTCCTTCTCCAAGGCAGCTTAGTTGCCCCTCTCGTTTCTTTCCCTCCAAACAGCCTCTTCCACGCTAAACGGCTGATCAGATGAGGGCAGAATTGAGGAAGCTTCTTCCCCAAAATGGTGCAGGATCCGAGAGAGTATCCCCTGGTTTCTGAAGATCTGTGCTACCAAGCTCAGGGGACCATTACAACAAGTCTTCAACCTGAGCCTGCAACTTGGGAGCATGCTCACAGTCTGGACGACATCAGGCATCATTCCTGTCCCTAAGAAGAGCAGACCCAGTGAGCTGAATGACTGCAGACCGGTGGCACTCACATTACATCCGATGAAGACTCTGGAGAGGCAAGAGCCTCTCCAGAGTCTGCATTCTGATGTGGTTGAGGAAGACCTCAACCACATCAGAATGCAGGTAAAGGACGCTAAAGACCCCCTGCAGTTTGCCCACCGGGCACAGATCAGAGTGGAGGATGCCATTATCTACATCCTACATTGAGACCCTTTGGACATGGGAAGTGGCAACGTCAGGATCCTCTTCCTGGATTTTTCAAGTGCTGTTAGTACAATCCAGACCCCTGCACTTTTGGAAAAACTTAATAGAATGAGATTGGACTCCTGCCTGGTCATCTGAATTTCCAGCTACCTCACAGTTTGTCAGGATGAATAACATCATGTCTGACACTGTGGTCAACAACACTGGAACCCCGCAGGGCAGGTTGCTGTCACCCATCCTCTTCACCCTGTACACCTGTCTTCTGTTGTAACTCTGAAACATGTACGCTGATGACACTGCCATCGTGGGGTGCATCAAAGACAACAAAGAGGAGTACAGGAGCCTGGTGAGAAACTTTGTTGTCTCGTTCCATAGAAACGGCCTACAGCTAAGCACTTCCAAGATGAAGAAACTGGTTATTGACCTCAGGAGGCACAGAGGGAGTCCACAACCAGCTCTGATAGGAGGGGAACAAGTGAAGGTCATGCAGACCTATAAATATCTTGGCCTGTAGGGCTGGTCAACAATCTGGCCTGGACAAGCAACACAAAGCAGCTTTATAAGAAGGCCCAGGAGGCTGAGATCCATTAACATCTGTGGAAAGCTGCTCGGGTTACTTTACCAGTCTGTTTTCGCCAGCATCTTGTTGTAAGCTGTGGTGGTAGTGTCTCTTAAGACCTTTCCAAGCTGGAGAAACAAATTAGACTGGCTCAGTGGTCGATACAAGGCACTGAGCCTTCCATCTACTTGATGAGAGTCCACTCTCTGGCAACAGTGGCAGAGAGGAGAACATTACAGAAACTCCAGGCTATTATAGACAACGCCAGTCACCCTCTGCACACTGTCACCAGCAGCCAGGAAAGCAGAGTCAGTGGGAGACTGCTTCTTCCAAAGTGCAGGACCAGCAGACTGAGAAACTTCTTTGTCCCTCGTGCAAATAAACTCTTTAACTCCTGGTTACCAAGGTTACCTAACCCCTTATTGGGGCTAGGTAACCTTGAGAGCTACTAGGTTAATTGCCTTAATAATTGAAAAGGGTGATAACTTTTGGACTGTAGGCAGTCAGAGGCTAGACGAGTCCTCCCGCCACCAGCATAAATAGAATGCTTTCTAGACTATCCATGGAGTAAAAGCCCTAGGAACTAGAGACTTTCCCAACTCATTAACTGGAGAGCTGGTCAATAGTCAGTCTGTGAGGTTTGAGAGGGTTTAGGTGGGGCTGGGTATTGTGCAATAACAGACAACACTCATAAAAGTTTTGGCATCCTGATTAAGTTTGATGCTTCTAAAAACAGGATAATTAGGGTAAAATGATGAAACATGATTTTAATTCGATACTCCTCACTGGAGGTTGGAAGGAGAGCTAACAGGAGTACAACAGAAAGAGGAACTATGCGATCAAGCTGTTAATGTACTTTAGAAAAAAATGTCTATCTTATTCATGCACAATGACATTAAAAATAATTCTGATGCTGGAACTGCTTTATACCAGATGGTTTTCTTTTAAAACTTGTACTTACTTTTTCCTCCCTATCATTGATGTACACTTCAGTGTATCAGAACTTACTGCAAATGTAATGAAAAGAGAGAGACAGTTCTCCAATGTTTTTGGTTGCTTTATTAAATCTCACTGTTTGTGTGTTCTTAGCTGCCATCTACTTGAAGAATATGGTGAGTCAGTACTGGCAGGACAGGGAGCCATCTGTGGGAGAGGTGGTTTTTCCTTTCAACATTCATGAGAATGATCGACAGCAGATCCGAGACCACATAGTGGAGGGTATCATCCGTTGTCCAGAGTCTATACGGTACACATACACACACACACAACATCCCTGTTACACTAAGTGCCTTCATAGTCCATACCATGACTTTAACCAGTACCAGTTCTATCTCTATCTTTAGCCAGGATTTCAGAAATTGAGTTCTGCCTCAATATATAACACATATAGACAATGTGCAGGAGGCCAACATTTCACATTTTGGTCCATTTGAGGATGGCAAAGTCTATCCATATTGTTTGAAAAGACACATGTCTCTAGATAATATTGTTACTATAGTTTGTCTGCTATTCACTTACTACCACATTTCTTTTAACCTAGCAGTAACACAAGAGGAATTAACAACTGTAATACTTAACGCACTCTAAAGCCGTTTTCACACTACAAAGAACGGAACGGAACTGAACGGCACGGCACTGGTTCAAAGTAGGGCTGGCCGTGCTTGCATTAGAACTTCCAACCCGGTTTCACCCGGCTCCTTGGAACCACAAGAGCTGTGGTTCCAGTCGGACCGGCCAAGCGGGGCTGCTTAGAATCAGCAGCTGATTGGTTTAGAGTCAGTCGGTTGTTTTGCAGTCAGACGTTGATCGGTTCTAGCTGGTTCTCACTAAACTGTTCTTACTGTATTTTGTAAAGAGTGCTCTTTTTAATATTTTTATTATTACTTTTAATTTGCGATGAATTCCTCTCAATATTCTGCTGTTACCTGGTCCCATGATGAGATAATTTTTTTCCCTCCGCTTACTCGCTGATGAACAAGTACAGAACGAACTAGATCGGTCAACGAGGAATGAGAGTTTTCCGCCGCATCTTTGAGGAAAAGGCTTCGAAACCATTGTTTAGTTTCAAAAATAATGACGTAAAGTACAGCTTCGACGCCGCCCTCAGTTATATGCAAACACAACAGGGCTGCAGTACGGGTGGAACCAGACCGAAGCGTGCCGTACGGTGCCGTTCCGTTCCATTCCTTGCAGTGTGAAAACGGCTTTAAGGCAGTGGTCTTAAACTGCATTCCTCAAGGGCCAGATAAAGTTAAATAAAAACAAATGAATGCAAGTATATAAGTTTAGAATTTTAAAAGTCAATGAATTTGTATGGCCAGTTATTTCAGTTTAGAATTTTCAATAGTCCCTTAGGATCTTCAGCATGACTATCACTTGCACTCTATTTAATGCTGTAGTATGTAATGTTTATAAAAACAATATATTTTTTTACTCATTTGTTAAAAGTATCACTATTTCCTGGCAGTATAAGACAGATAATCTATGAAATAAATTGAGCTCCTCTGCCTTCTCCCTGTGGACCTGCTGTCATCTAAACAAATACATTGCTCTGTCAGACACAACCAATCCTTCGCCTTTGCTCTCTGCTTTGCTACACCTCAATGAATGGCCTGAGCATACCATGAATGCTCAGGCCAGTTAGCATGTTCTCCGATGACAGCAGAAAAATGGTTTTCTTGGAACATTCAGTTTTTTCTCCACCGCTAGCATATTTAGAAGCACAAACATGAAGTTGATTGCCAGTACCCCCCTTCTAACTATGGTTGTTTTTGACTGGGAGCAGTGCAATTCTTCAGATTCCCGAGATGTTCCTTGTGTAATCTCATGGGAAAGTCGAAAGAAGTCAGCCAACATATCAGGACGAGAATTGTGGACTTGCACAAGTCTGGCTTGTATTTTTGTGCAATTTCTGGGTGCCTGAAGGTGCCTTGTTCATCTGTACAAACAATTATTGCAAGTACAAACAAGATGGTATGGTTCTGGTGGGTTGGTCTCTCTAATACTGTACCCAGTTCAGCTCATAGGGAATCTAAATCGGCTTATAAACAGTCATCAGCATAGGTTAGGGATCACCTTGGTGCTCCCTGAAAACGTGTTCCCTCCTGATTCTCCCACTCAAAACGACAACCAGCAGCGCCAGTGCATTCATTGCACAGCATTTAGATATTTACAGCAACCAGTGTGAATACTTCACACCTTGTCACAATTGTGTAGGATTCATACTAAAAATTTAGATTTGTAAAACTGAAAGAAATAAAACTATTGTAGGTCTCATCCTGGTGGTCATTGGGGAGAAGAAAGACCTTGCAAAGATGATGGATGGATGGGTGGATGGATGAATTGAATCGTACTGAATTGAATCTGACTAGAGTACTGTTTCTGCTGTATACGTAATCTGATTTGGGCCTCTATCACAGACTAAATAGGACATCTTAGTTACCTCTTTGGGATTAATAATGTCCTTTTCTTTTCCTTTTCTCTATACTCCCAAAGAGCCCAGCTGACCATGTGTCTGAGAGCCATCATTAAGCACGACTTCCCAGGACGCTGGACCGCCATCGTAGACAAGCTCAGCATGTACCTGCAGTCTCAGAACAGCGGCACCTGGTACGGGAGTCTGCTGGCTCTTTACCAGCTTGTCAAAACATACGAGTGAGTAACCTGATTAAATCAGTCAGTTTCCCCTAAACCCAGATCTCTTAAGGACAGCATACGTCATTGGGGACTACAACATAGATCATTAGTACTTTGGGAATCTCAAAAATTCCCAGAGTGCTCTCTGAGAGCTTCTATCTTGGCCTAATAATCTCTCCAGGAATCTCTGGTCTCAGAGTGATTCATTCAATTGCTAAGAGCAACTCTGAGCAAGGAGATGACAAAAATGTCCATCTTAGTGAGAAGGTGTGGTTGACCCCGTTGCTGTGTGTGATGCTGTCTTCTATAGACTGGGATTTCTTCTTGTTCTTCTTGTTCTTGTTGTTCTTCTTCTTCTTCTTCTTTTCCTTCTTCTATTACTACTTGTCTAAAAGTGGTTGGCAAACAACTAAATGCTGAATGGAGCATTATCACCACCAGCTAGAAGGGTGGACCAAATACTCCACCCCTTTCACCCTTCACACAGCATCAACATGTTTGATCATACTTTATTTACTTCATCAATATTTACATTTGTTGTGGGTTCTCGCATCTGGAAATTTTACTGTGTCATCTATTTGAATGTGGATGCTCGGCTGTCAATTGATTGCGATTGTCAGGTATTTATATTGGTCAGCTTGGACACAAAGTTACAAAGCATACTCATGTTGAGATCAATTTTAATACTATTTCAGTTTAACCAATTTCAAAGATTATTTTGACATTAGCTGATATCTATTTGGTAATGGGAGTACAGGAGCTGGTCTGTGGAACCTTGAAGGTGTGAACAAATTGCGCCAACAGGTCATGAGCCAATTAGTGTACATGGTTAGAAATGTTGATCAGATCATTTCCATAGTCAAAATGTAGTTCAGTTTAAAATTTGAACATTAATCTAACATTGACTTTTCATTACAATGTCCAGTCATTCCTTCATTTAGTATTCAGCAATAATGTCNAATTTCGATCATATTTTACATTTTATTGTGTCATGTAGCGCGGGCCGCTGGTCTTGGTCTTGACTCGGTCTCGACTCCCCTCGGTCTTGGTCTTGACTTGGTCTCAGACCCCAAAAGACTTGATCTTGTCTCGGTCTCGATACACTCTGGTCTTGGTCTTGTCTTGGTCTCGGGTTGGGTGGTCTTGAACACAACACTGCCACCTATTATTTCAAATTATAGCAAGAGAGATGCAGCAATCAAACAATTTATATCTATTTTGTAGAATTTTAGTTGACACATGACATCACTGTTAATTTTAATGTATTCAATTCAGAATATTCAGTATTACTTTAGAAACTCATTCGATTAATTAAAACATTTGTGAATTTTGATTTAACCTCTTTTATATTTTGCTGAAGCCCAAAACTGAAAAATTTCTCAATATCTTAGATTAACTCAGAATTTGCTTGAACAGTTTAATTTCATTCATCTCCCCCTGTTTATGTATCGGAACACTGTATAGTGTTTCGGTACAGAAACTCCTAAGAAAGTCACGCAAATCATTTAGCCCAAATTTTCTTTCATTGCCAACTGTAACAGTTGGATGTAATTTAACCAGGGTGT
Organism: Poecilia formosa; assembly: GCF_000485575.1. NCBI lineage: Eukaryota > Metazoa > Chordata > Actinopteri > Cyprinodontiformes > Poeciliidae > Poecilia > Poecilia formosa. Next base: position 101,342 of record NW_006800572.1, on the reverse strand, counting down.
TTACACCTCAGTGAGATAATTTAACAGTTGATTGAAAATATGTGCAGTAAACCCATAATTTGGTTGAGTAATTTTCCGAAGAGTAGATTTTCCTAAGATTTGAAATGGACTCAAATAAACTTAAATAAACCATAACTTGAGATACTAGTCCTTATATTTGTAGCCACTGTAATTTGAGGCAACTAGAACTTAGACCAAGCGTGGTTGGTTGTGCTTTTGTAAATCAGGAAATTAACAATTTTTACCGTACTTTTATCCGCTTTCAATCGTTGTCATGCTGGCGGAGAGAAACACATTAGCCAGATGTTGGACAATCAGAGTTATAATCATTCAGGCAAACAAAATATTTCTGTAAACTGCAGAGAGTTCTGACACCCTGCTGCACCGTTAAACTTATTCTGGGAATCAAATAGCAGAGGTCAGAGTGCAAAGGCAGTAGATAATGAATTTTGCTGTAAATAAACGAAGGTGAGAAAAAGTTGGTTTTGTTGGCAGCCATTTTGTCTCCAACCTGTAAACTGAGGGAAATCCCAGGACCAACCATGGCAACAAACAGGACCCCCTCTGAGTCTCAGCACGACTTTATGTGTGATGTTCCATTTGCCCCATCAGAAACTGTCCAGGGCAGCATTCAGTCCCACTGTGCAGAAAAATCTGGACAAAGTATGTGGCCCCCCTTGTGTGGGAAGGGAGAGACTGAGATACAGCAGATGAATCATTGTTTTCAAACCTCCGTCTCACGTCGGGCAGAAGCNAAGAAGCAGTTCCACTGCTGCCACTGCTTCAAATTTCAGAAGGAGTCTGAGGTTAACTGATATCTCTGCTGTATATGTGGGCTTCAGGTACAGGAAGGCAGATGAGAGGGAGCCACTACTGGCAGCCATGCAGATTTTTCTGCCTAGGATTCAACAGCTCATCAGCCAGCTGCTTTCTGATGCGACCATTTTTTCTGTCCTCATCCAGAAGCAGGTCCTCAAGATCTTCCATGCTCTTGTCCAGGTAGGATTATGTTGGTTTGTTTGTTCAGTCCATTGACATGGTCCACCTCAGAACTCATGCTATCTCTAACATTACTTAGGCTGATAGACCGGTAGACTCGGTTCAATTGGGGATCAAAGTTGCAACATTTGTTACATTTTCAGGACTGTAGTTTGCATCCACACTACATTGTATCAAACAACTCAAACTAACTGAAAAACCTGTTCCCCCGGCTGCCTGTGGTGGCGCTGCACCAAGAACTACTGAAGGAATCAACACAAAAACCTCTGAAGAAGACATAGAGCGGAGGCCCTTTTTGGTAACACAACATGTTACGGGCTGCTCCTGGGTCAAGTGTTAAGAATAGCATCTAGTTCATGATACCAAAGAAACTTGTCCTTCGCGTCTCCTGTACTTCCTCTTGTCCTTAGCATGTCATGTATTTTGTTGAATTGATGGCGAAGTCTTTTTTTCTTAGTTCAGTACTGTGCAACTCTATGAGGGATTTCCAGTGCCTCCATTTTCACACTAATTAGCTTGAAAACCTCGTTTTTGTGAGTGGTTACAAGCAGCTGTGATATATTTTCTTCTGACCATATTTGTATGAGGCCTTTTATCTCCTCTTCACTCCATGTCTGACCCCACGAGCCATTTTTTCCACAAATGGTGGAAACGCTCATTTATTGTGGTTTTATTGACATAGAATGCCCTGCGCTGTAGTTCACTTCCTGCTTTTGGAACGGTTTCTAGTCAGGTGGCATTCACTGTTTTCAACTGTGCAAAAGTTCACTTCAACCGGATTGAGACCTAGATTTTTAGGCGGAGCAGAGTTAATTTTTTTTAATCAGTTTTGGAATTCAAATTTGCATTCTCACCTCCCAAAGGAATCGGACTTTCTAGACAAACAAATTAGAGTCTGATTCAAGACTAATTCTGGGCTAGTGTGAATGCACCCTTAATCCCCAGAAAAGTTAAACATTTTATCTGCGACAAGTAAACAATTACAACAGATTCATCTTTTCAGATTTTCATCAGCATTTATAGCAATAATGTTAATAATAATGCATAATAATAATGCACAACACCCCAATGAATTTGTGGCAATATCTGTGTCATGTTGGATTTAAGGCTTTTAACCCACATGCAGAACACTACATGGAGAGGTGAAGGTCAGTCAGTCAATAAAGTTTCTTTTCAAACAATGATAAATAACAAATATCTGGTCCTTGTGGTTTGGTTGCTGCCAGGATTTCTTAAAACTGAACACAAAGAGGAGAGAGGTGGCGAGTTCATGGGCAGTGGGATTTTGCAGTTCTTTAGATAAACCAGAAGGTTCTTCCTTGGTAAGAGTTGGGTCCAGTCCGGGGAGGGGTTTGTCTCTGAGAAACCGGGGTCAGGCTCCAAAGGTGGGAACTGCTGGTTGAAGGGTGAAGCTACGTTTGAGGGCAGACAGGTAAGTTCTGGAGCGGCACAGAGGAGTTGCGGGAATGGATTGCCAGCTGGAGAATCCAATGGAGGTAGGTTAACTGCAGAAGTGACTGTGGGAACTTGGGCAACCAGTGAGTAATATCCACGGCGTCTCGAAAGATTTCCTCCGGAGGATTCCCAAGAGAAAATCAGTGAACATCAAAGTAGAAACACAAACTCAGAGATCAACAGAGGGCTGGTGTACCAGTACAGGCAAACATTCTGGCAATGAAGTGCTGGCAGTCCCTTGCTCATATACTCCTCCAGGTGATGAGATTGGCCGCAGGTGTGCTGAATCCAGGGACCACAGGCACACCCTCCAGGTAGTGGTGCAACCTCGTAGCACCCTCTACTGGATAAGGATGAAAACAACAGAAAACCCACTCCAATAACCCGGTTCTCAACAATCTGATTTTAATCATGCCTCACTCTCTTCAGCACTGCCAACATTTCACCAGTTTGTCAGCTGCTCCACCCAAGAAAACAATGTATGTAGGTGTATGTTTCCAAAAAAAGACCTCCTCTGGGGAAATCTGACCATAATCTTGTTTTTCTCTGCACTGAATACAAACCCCCTGGTGAAGAGGCTATTTATTAGGAAGATGGCTGTTAGGAAATGGTAATAGGAAGCACATGAGGACCTCCAAGCTTTGAAGCAATCGATTGGAGTATGCTCTGCCAGCCACATGGAGATGACATAAGTGTTATGACTGAATGTGTGCCTGAGTATGGTAACCGCTGGTGGCCGTAAGCCACTGAGACTATATACACGTGTATAGTCGCAGCAGAGGAGATACTCCTCTGCTGTGAGAGAGACACAGCAGAAACGGGGCTGCAGGTCCGGTGTCATGGAAACAACCAAACAAGCCACCACTTCTGAATCTAAATCGCTCCAATTCCAGATCTCCAGTGTGAAAGAGATCTTTCCTGCCAACAGCCATCACCATCTTCAATAACTCGTTGAATAATCTGAATTAATGAACTACAACAACATTTAATTTCCCTTTGGTATTAAAGTATTTTTGAATTTGAATGAACTCAGTTTGTGGGAAAAATGGTTTCAGTTTATTTTTACAAGATTTTATGAACAGTATTTTGTCAAAAATAATCAGATATTTTCAGTGGGATTAAACTGGAATGTCTGCTAGTAACTTATGACAATGAATTACCTTTGGTACAGCAGAAAGTTTGGGTTTTGTAATGAGGTTTTAAGGTACCAGTATTAACTTTGATCCTGTCCCACAGTACTCGCTGCCCCTTCAGCTGATCAACCACACTGTGATGACGCAGTGGATGGAAATTCTGCGATCCATTGTGGACAGAGACGTACCTGCAGTAAGACAAAGAAAGAAGTTTAAGCTATCTCTTTACATTGTAAATTATACAATAATTTATATTGGTCCTACTTGACAAAATCACAGTAAATCTTCTGAATAATTGGTTGCGGTTGCAATGGAACACTCATTGAAGTAGTTCAATGAGTGTGAATAAGGCACTACAGAAGTTTAAAGTTAGTTTTACCATGAAAACCATGTTGTATTAAAGTAAGAACTCAAATGTCTATTTTCATGTCAGTCACATGTACAAAACTCTGAAGCAATTTGTTTTGTTAATGGTGTTTTTTTTGTAACAGTACAACAAGACATTTGATCACGATTCTCTTACAAGAATAATCTTACACACAAACAGTCTTCATTCTTTTTTGTTAGCTATAGCAGCACAAACTCGTGCAATGAAGAGTTTTTAGGTCTTCCATCTTGAACTGAGTGGATTGTGTTTGTTAGGAGACTTTGGAAGTTGATGAGGATGATCGTCCAGAGCTGGCTTGGTGGAAGTGCAAGAAGTGGACGTTGCGCATCATCACTAGACTGTTTGAGCGGTAAATTTCAGAGCTAAAAAGCAGAGTTAGAGTTTACACAAAGTATGAAGAATCTGTCATCCTCATTTGTTTGATTTTAACCACAGGTATGGAAGCCCCGGCAATGTGACCAAGGAGTACCAGGAGTTTGCAGACTTTTTTCTGAAGACCTATGCAGTAGGCATACAACAGGTTGGCTTGTGTCATTGAGATGCTGTAACACTTGATAGACCCTTGAGATATTTTGTGCCACAAGGATTTTCCATTTTCTACCATTTTTGCTGTGTTAAATAAACCATAATGGTTTTGGTTTTCTCTTATCATGCAGGTCCTGCTGAAAGTGGTCGACCAGCACCGACGGGGTCAGTATGTTACTGCTCGGGTTTTGCAACAGTGCTTCACCTACCTCAACCAGGGCCTTTCACATTCACTGACATGGAAACAGATGAAACCACATATGCAGGTACATGTACCTTACTCATAGGATGTTTCTTTAGTTATATAGTAGAATATACTTTATTGATGTAAATATTAGTAAATACAAATATAACCATAAGCAACATAAATATATTTTAAATATATATATATGTGATATTGTAAATAATTTAAATATAATTAAGTATAAGATAAATAAATAAAATCACAAGAATGCACATGGGAATTTATTAATCTATAAATGAGTCTAGAGAAAACTTAGATTAAAGAAACTCAGAGTTAGGCATTTTATAATGTGATAGCTTCAGGCAGGAATTACTTTTTGTGGCGCTCTGCATTTTGGTGCCATCAGTCTTTGGTTGAAGGTGTTACTATGTCCGGCGTGTGGTTGCTACAGGAGCACCACTTGTAACTGAACCACTGAAAATATTTTACAGCTAATTGGCTAAGCCTCTGATACAGTCTGTATTGGATAACTGTTCTTGTCAATGAGCTTACCTCATTGCACAATAAGGCAATCCAAACCAGCTCTCCATTGTCAAGGGTCCAGATTTCCAGGCCTGCGGAACCCTCAGAAATAGAAACTGCGGTTACCCTGCCTCTCGTCAGTCAGGTCGCCAGACATGTTTCCAGTCCATCACAGGGCAACACATAGACAGACAGGACAAAAAAGCTTGATTCTTGCATAGATTATCTCTCATGCTACACTGTCACAACATAGTGACAGTTTCAAAAAATATGTAAGAAAATATTTGGTAACACTTTATTTGAAGNAAAAAATTGTTCACATTTTATCTGAATTTTTCCCATGTCCCCTTAGGGGCTCTGTAGAAGTTTATAGTACTTTTCACCAAAATTTGTAATTTGATAACAATTGCATCCAACTGTAACTTTATACAATTAAAATTAGAGGTGATGCAGGAAATTCATGAATATTTAAATAAACATGGCATAGATATTGATTGAAGCTATTCAATTTTAAATTACCAATTTTAATGTAAGAGCTTCTATATAACTCTATATTTCAGTCATGCAGAAAGGCACTGTAAGAACTCATTAAATAAACTCACAATATACCAATGTCAAATGAATAAATTCATAATTAACCATGTCTATACACCAACTAGGAACTAGAGTCTATTTCTTCCCCACCCCTGTTGATATAATTTAAAAATTTGAAAGCAATTTTGCATGTTACTATTCTCCAAAACTAAAATATTCCAGGGTGTGTCACAAAGTTTTCCAAAACTTCTGTCTAAAATTCTAAATGTTCTAAATGTAAAGATTTATCAGAAATGTTCTAAATGTAAAGATTTATCAGAAATGTTTTATGTTTATAATTTATCATTTCCCCCTTTTGTTTTCTTATGTAAATAGAAAACAAACAAAATATTGTTCAGATTCTCTTTTTTTGTACATATGTCTAAAATGTCCAACTGAAACTGTACTGCAAAGGCCAAAAGTTTCATTATTTTAAAGAGTTCAGATCAGAATTTGGATTGCTTTCCTAAAAAGCAGTATTTATTTTGAACTGACAAAAGAAAAATTTATCAATTTAGGCAGAGGAGCAAAAAATGTAGACAAAGATTATGCAGTAATGTAAGATGTCATTGCGTTTCAAATCAAATGTTTTGTTGGACTTGAATTTATGTATTAATTCAATCAAAATTTAAGGCACACAGATGTTGTGAGCCATTTGTTGTCCAGTTTGTTTTTACATAATCAATTATTATCATATCCACATTAAAAGTTTCATGTCCAATTTGTGCCTTTCTACCAAGACACGCATGTGTTTTGAAAACAGCAGTTAGTTCAGTAAGTAAATTAGTTGGTTAGTTGGTTTGTTATTAGAAAAATAAAAACAACAATAATGTCAATACAAATGAAAATAAAATAAAACATGTCAAACCAGATGAAACAGTCTCGTAATAAATGATATCTGGTTTTAAACCAAAGCTAAAATGTGATTATTCCTGTTCTAACACATTATTTCCCAGTTTGAAGTAAGGTAACCGAATTATCTGGATTTAGAATCATAAATTGTCTTTGAGACAAGAATATTTTGTAATGAATCGTAATTGCATCTGGATCTGTTTCATAATCACCCTTTGAATCAAACACATACTCATATTTATTTACCAATTCTGTTCCCTCTTTAGACATTTTAAGGTGACCAAGTTTCACATAAAAAGAAATCCTGTTTTTGATAAGATAATAAGAGAGACAATTTTTGATTAATCCATGATAAAGTTCAAGTCTGGTATAAACCTCATTTTTAAAGTTTCATTAAGTTTAAATTTAACCCTGTCTATAGCTAAGCCGAATTTCAAAAACTTCAACCCATTAGATGTCTATTTTGTTTATAATTTTACCTGTTATGTAATTTCATTCATCCTTCATACAGTTAATTTTACCACACGTGAACATAGTGAATTGTGCAGGATTAGTTTAGTTTCAACCAGTTTTCCCTTAGTGTCATTTATTCCGTCCAGCCAATATTTCACCAAAGGCTGTCTAACAGGTCGCCTCCTTTCTTCTGCACCAGGTATTCTAGTCCCTTTTTTTTCAGTTTTTCTCTTTCCCCCTTATTTTGTTATTCGTCATGCTTTGACAAATAGGTTATTAATGCTTCTATTTGCTCACCGAGCACAATCCATGGCCCGATGCTCCACTTTGGATCATATTTTTCCCTTTCAAATTCACCCTCCATTTGTTTAGGTTCGAAATTTAGGCTCAAAAATCACCTCTTCTCTCTTTTCCTTTTTTCTTTTTTTTTGCAGTTTTGCTCGCACGGCGGCGAGGAAATCAAACACAGCAGACAAAATCAAAAACCTCCCACAGATTATAATTTCCCAATGTTGACCATGGTTTTAAAACACATTGCAAAAGACAGATAAGAGTACATTTAAACACATAAAGTCTGCTCAGTGGCAGAAGCTTACACACAGCTGACAGACACACACACACAGCTTTCAGATACACAGAAATGGATCCACGCATTTCAGCTCCTATGATGTCCTCTTTTATCACTTATTTCACTTATTACTCTACAGAGGAACAGATCGCGATCAACCTTTATCTTATTCTCTTATCTCTTTATTCTCTTTTTTCCTATGGTGGACCGCTTTCACCGGATTCGCGTTTCTCAAGCAAAGTCACAGATTGGCTAACACGTTCTTTTCCGAGGGCAGTACTCCTCGAGGATAAAACCGACAAAACCTAGTCTTTCCCTTCCCCGCGTCCGGCAGAAGGGGGGGACGACCAGTTCCCACTGCAGTCTAGCCAATCAACCTTTTACTTTGACTATTAACTACTTAACTCTTTAATCTTTAACTTTAAACTTTAACTCTAACTTTACTCCTATGAACAACTCGAAAGCCTTTAGACAAACCAATCAAAAGCAGTACGAACAACAGCTGACAATGAACAATGGCTGACAATTTAGACAACTCGGTGACAAGCAGACAAACCTGGGAAACGGTAGACAACAGCTGATAACTGATAACTGAAATTTATACAGACCTGAA
>NW_006800572.1:81249-93067 GCF_000485575.1 Poecilia formosa | reverse complement strand
TCTTGTTCTTCTTCTTCTTCCTGTTCTTCTTCTTCTTCTTGTTCTTCTTCTTCTTCTTGTTCTTCTTCTTCTTCCTGTTCTTCTTCTTCTTCTTGTTCTTCTTCTTCTTCTTGTTCTTCTTCTTCTTCCTGTTCTTCTTCTTCTTCTTGTTCTTCTTCTTCTTCTTGTTCTTCTTCTTCTTCTTCTTCTTCTTCTTTTCCTTCTTCTATTACTACTTGTCTAAAAGTGGTTGGCAAACAACTAAATGCTGAATGGAGCATTATCACCACCAGCTAGAAGGGTGGACCAAATACTCCACCCCTTTCACCCTTCACACAGCATCAACATGTTTGATCACACTTTATTTACTTCATCAATATTTACATTTGTTGTGGGTTCTCGCATCTGGAAATTTTACTGTGTCATCTATTTGAAATCAATGTGGATGCTCGGCTGTCAATTGATTGCGATTGTCAGGTATTTATATTGGTCAGCTTGGACACAAAGTTACAAAGCATACTCATGTTGAGATCAATTTTAATACTATTTCAGTTTAACCAATTTCAAAGATTATTTTGACATTAGCTGATATCTATTTGGTAATGGGAGTACAGGAGCTGGTCTGTGGAACCTTGAAGGTGTGAACAAATTGCGCCAACAGGTCATGAGCCAATTAGTGTACATGGTTAGAAATGTTGATCAGATCATTTCCATAGTCAAAATGTAGTTCAGTTTAAAATTTGAACATTAATCTAACATTGACTTTTCATTACAATGTCCAGTCATTCCTTCATTTAGTATTCAGCAATAATGTCGATTGAGGATTCAATTCAATGTGAGGCCATGAAGTTTAGCTCATGCATTTTTCATTTTCATTGCCCACTGGTGGCTTTACAGAATCTTTACTATGAGGTTCTATATAGGTTTTCTGGATCACCTCATTACAGCCAGTATTCCCATAAACTACAACAAAGATGCATTTTAATCCAAGACATTGTGCACTGGAATAAAAAAAATTGCCTGGGCTGCCAACCATCCATCTATTTAATGCTCATTGTGATTTTGTCATTCACCATTCATTCATTAAGCAGGAAAACTATTCCAACAGTGCCTCGGCCCCTTGAGGTGACTTCCACATGTCTCGTCATCTCTCAGGTATTCTAAGGGACCGTGAATGAGTAGGGATTATGTTAGGGATGCTCCGATCAGGTTTTTTGCTGCCGATTCTGATACCGATCACCCATGAGGGCAGATCACTGCCAATCACCGATTATTGCCGATCACATGCATTAGCTGATAATTTTTTGCTTTAGGTCATTTTTTTATTTTGCCAGACCATATAGTAGCATTTATATGCAACTATATGGTCTGGCAAAATTAAAAAAATGATCTGTTAATAAATTCATCTAATTTAGACATAAAACATGCAAAATACTTGCAGGCACAATACAGCAGCTATTCAGTCAAAAGGACAACTGAAAAACCTGCAAAAAAACTCTAAACATGAGTCAAATAAATCTCACAACACTGCCTATATCAAATAATGTTAAGAAAAACATTCATTCGAAGTCAAATGCAGGTTGCATCAAAATAAACAATCCTGAGTTACTGAATCAAAACTTCCTGAGAGCATAGCTAGCTAATTAAAGCTAATTCTGATTGGTTGTTGCTGACTGAGCTGAGTAATTCTGCAAGACACAGGGAGGAGGCAGAGGAGATCTTTTTTTTTTTCAGAGATGATCTGTCTTATGTTAGAACAGCAAAAGTTCTAATACATATGTAAAATCTTGCTTTGTTTAAGTTACATGCTTCAGCTTTAAGCAGATGTTCGGTGTGAGAGTTCACTGCCGGGTGGAGCAGAAATGGCACTATGTCTGTGAAATATTACTACCAGTATGGTGTAGCGGCGGTCCACCAACGAGAATAGTCCAACAGCAAGAGCAGATCCCAGTCTTACACTGCCAGCTCAAAGATGTAAATTATTTTTCGGGTTATTTGTTTAGCTTTCTGACCGTCATGCTCTACCGGGTGAGTGTTGGTAGTTGTGTGCTGCTTTATCCTGCCTGGCTGATCCATATATGTTTATTTTTCTGCAGTGAGCCTCAATATAGACAAACTCCATCAAGTTTTTGTTTTTTAAATGCCATATTATATTCGTCGTATTGATGCATTTTCGACCCCAACATGCAAATGTCCCCATTCACTCTCAGAGCATTATCATTGCACACAGTATTGCTTAGGATTTGCTGCTGCGCGCTTGCGCAGTGTGAGGGAAAGAGTAGATAAGCTGCACAGGCAAGCTGCGAAGTGAGATACAGGTGATCGGTTTGTGTGATCGGCAACAGGAGACCATGATCGGCAATCACTAATCATGCACTTTTTCACGTAAATCGGCCGATTATGATTGGTGGCCAATCGATCCACACACCTCTAGATTATGTAGCATCGTTGTGTATGTATCAGAAGGATCTTACATATTGACATACTTTGTGCAGCTCAACAATGGCTGACGTCAGAGTTCTCCAATGTCCAGATTTATTTTCTGTAGCCGCATCTGCCAATGGCCTTGGGAAAGCAGGCCAACCATAGCTCAATTAGCCATTCTGAGATCTCTTGCATGAGATTTCTCATGACTTCAGGAGACCCTCGTTTCTCTGAGTCTCCTTGAGGCCATGTATTATTGATGCTTCAGGAGCAGAGTTGTTGGGAGTTAATCGATCATGCATCTCTGAACATACATGAGCTAATAAAGTTAGGTGATGGGGTAAAATCAGTTGATCAAAACATTTTAAGATTAACTTGAGGCAATAATTTAATAAAAATAAATTGCCTGTTAGTAAAATGTTTTAAAAGCATGGCACTAGTGAGTAATAAACTATGTAATACCTGTGATAAAGTGACTGCATTTATGGCAAGAAGCAGTTCCACTGCTGCCACTGCTTCAAATTTCAGAAGGAGTCTGAGGTTAACTGATATCTCTGCTGTATATGTGGGCTTCAGGTACAGGAAGGCAGATGAGAGGGAGCCGCTACTGGCAGCCATGCAGATTTTTCTGCCTAGGATTCAACAGCTCATCAGCCAGCTGCTTTCTGATGCGACCATTTTTTCTGTCCTCATCCAGAAGCAGGTCCTCAAGATCTTCCATGCTCTTGTCCAGGTAGGATTATGTTGGTTTGTTTGTTCAGTCCATTGACATGGTCCACCTCAGAACTCATGCTATCTCTAACATTACTTAGGCTGATAGACCGGTAGACTCGGTTCAATTGGGGATCAAAGTTGCAACATTTGTTACATTTTCAGGACTGTAGTTTGCATTCACACTACATTGTGTCAAACAACTCAAACTAACTGAAAAACCTGTTCCCCCCGCTGCCTGTGGTGACGCTGCACCAAGAACTACTGAAGGAATCAACACAAAAACCTCTGAAGAAGACATAGAGCGGAGGCCCTTTTTGGTAGGACTCCACAACATGTTACGGGCTGCTCCTGGGTCAAGTGTTAAGAATAGCATCTAGTTCATGATACCAAAGAAACTTGTCCTTCGCGTCTCCTGTACTTCCTCTTGTCCTTACCATGTCACGTATTTTGTTGATTTGATGGCGAAGTCTTTTTTTCTTAGTTCAGTAGTGTGCAACTCTGAGGGATTTCCAGTGCCTCCATTTTCACACTAATTAGCTTGAAAACCTCGTTTTTGTGAGTGGTTACAAGCAGCTGTGATATATTTTCTTCTGACCATATTTGTATGAGGCCTTTTATCTCCTCTTCACTCCATGTCTGACCCCACAAGCCATTTTTTCCGCAAATGGTGGAAACGCTCATTTAATGTGGTTTTATTGACATAGAATGCCCTGTGCTGTAGTTCACTTCCTGCTTTTGGAACGGTTTTTAGTCAGGTGGCATTCACTGTTTTCAACTGTGCAAAAGTTCACTTCAACCGGATTGAGACCTAGATTTTTAGGCGGAGCAGAGTTAATTTTTTTTAATCAGTTTTGGAATTCAAATTTGCATTCTCACCTCCCAAAGGAATCGGACTTTCTAGACAAACAAATTAGAGTCTGATTCAAGACTAATTCTGGGCTAGTGTGAATGCACCCTTAATCCCCAGAAAAGTTAAACATTTTATCTGCGACAAGTAAACAATTACAACAGATTCATCTTTTCAGATTTTCATCAGCATTTATGGCAATAATGTTAATAATAATGCATAATAATAATGCACAACACCCCAATGCATTTGTGGCAATATCTGTGTCATGTTGGATTTAAGGCTTTTAACCCACATGCAGAACACTACATGGAGAGGTGAAGGTCAGTCAGTCAATAAAGTTTCTTTTCAAACAATGATAAATAACAAATATCTGGTCCTTGTGGTTTGGTTGCTGCCAGGATTTCTTAAAACTGAACACAAAGAGGAGAGAGGTGGCGAGTTCATGGGCAGTGGGATTTTGCAGTTCTTTAGATAAACCAGAAGGTTCTTCCTTGGTAAGAGTTGGGTCCAGTCCGGGGAGGGGTTTGTCTCTGAGAAACCGGGGTCAGGCTCCAAAGGTGGGAACTGCTGGTTGGAGGGTGAAGCTGCGTTTGAGGGCGGACAGGTAAGTTCTGGAGCGGCACAGAGGAGTTGCGGGAATGGATTTCCAGCTGGAGAATCCAGTGGAGGTAGGTTAACTGCAGAAGTGACTTTGGGAACTTGGGCAACCAGTGGGTAATATCCACGGCGTCTCGAAAGATTTCCTCCGGAGGATTCCCAAGAGAAAATCAGTGAACATCAAAGTAGAAACACAAACTCAGAGATCAACAGAGGGCTGGTGTACCAGTACAGGCAAACATTCTGGCAATGAAGTGCTGGCAGTCCCTTGCTCATATACTCCTCCAGGTGATGAGATTGGCCGCAGGTGTGCTGAATCCAGGGACCACAGGCACACCCTCCAGGTAGTGGTGCAACCTCGTAGCACCCTCTACTGGATAAGGATGAAAACAACAGAAAACCCACTCCCATACCCCGGTTCTCAACAATCTGATTTTAATCATGCCTCACTCTCTTCAGCACTGCCAACATTTCACCAGTTTGTCAGCTGCTCCACCCAAGAAAACAATGTATGTAGGTGTATGTTTCCAAAAAAAGACCTCCTCTGGGGAAATCTGACCATAATCTTGTTTTTCTCTGCACTGAATACAAACCCCCTGGTGAAGAGGCTATTTATTAGGAAGATGGCTGTTAGGAAATGGTAATAGGAAGCACATGAGGACCTCCAAGCTTTGAAGCAATCGATTGGAGTATGCTCTGCCAGCCACATGGAGATGACATAAGTGTTATGACTGAATGTGTGCCTGAGTATGGTAACCGCTGGTGGCCGTAAGCCACTGAGACTATATACACGTGTATAGTCGCAGCAGAGGAGATACTCCTCTGCTGTGAGAGAGACACAGCAGAAACGGGGCTGCAGGTCCGGTGTCATGGAAACAACCAAACAAGCCACCACTTCTGAATCTAAATCGCTCCAATTCCAGATCTCCAGTGTGAAAGAGATCTTTCCTGCCAACAGNTAGTCCTTATATTTGTAGCCACTGTAATTTGAGGCAACTAGAACTTAGACCAAGCGTGGTTGGTTGTGCTTTTGTAAATCAGGAAATTAACAATTTTTACCGTACTTTTATCCGCTTTCAATCGTTGTCATGCTGGCGGAGAGAAACACATTAGCCAGATGTTGGACAATCAGAGTTATAATCATTCAGGCAAACAAAATATTTCTGTAAACTGCAGAGAGTTCTGACACCCTGCTGCACCGTTAAACTTATTCTGGGAATCAAATAGCAGAGGTCAGAGTGCAAAGGCAGTAGATAATGAATTTTGCTGTAAATAAACGAAGGTGAGAAAAAGTTGGTTTTGTTGGCAGCCATTTTGTCTCCAACCTGTAAACTGAGGGAAATCCCAGGACCAACCATGGCAACAAACAGGACCCCCTCTGAGTCTCAGCACGACTTTATGTGTGATGTTCCATTTGCCCCATCAGAAACTGTCCAGGGCAGCATTCAGTCCCACTGTGCAGAAAAATCTGGACAAAGTATGTGGCCCCCCTTGTGTGGGAAGGGAGAGACTGAGATACAGCAGATGAATCATTGTTTTCAAACCTCCGTCTCACGTCGGGCAGAAGCTGTTGGTCTTTTCTGCCATAGGAGACCCTCAGAAATGACGCCTGGGTCTCGTCCTTTAGCCAGGTGTTTCCTCAGAGATCACAGTCAGACATCTAATGCGAGTTCCTGTAAGCTGCAATCCGCCTTCAGGTGACAACAGGAAAAATCAATCCAGCCTCACTGACCTCTGTAGAAGGTGTAAGAATCGTCCAGTAGGTCTTTGCTTTCAGACAGCAGTCCAGCAGAAGATGGCATAATTCATGTGTAGAAAGTGCAAATGTCCAAGTCAGCGTGGCTAAGAACAACGAAGGCCTGAAGCCAAAGCCACGCAGTCCCCTCTCATCACCTCCTCACACGGCCCTGAACCCGCAAAACCCGGTCCCTACAGTCCCCGTCAGACCACAGGAAGCAGAACTGCTAGAGTAAAACACAAAGTAAATTAAGAAAATAAAAGTGTATGCCACCTTTTGCTCACATAATTATAAACTTAAATGTCTTTTCTGTAGCTTGCGATGTAGATGAAGAGTTGGCTCTGATTTTTTTTTGTTTTTGTTTTTGTTTTTGTTTCAGCCAGGCTCAGGGTCACTGGAGCTGCTCAGATAAGGTCCACTGCCTCTGTCTCTGAGCTCCAAAGAGAAAGAGAAATAGAAATGCGTTAAAATGATTCACCCTCAGATGTTTCAGAATTAACCGATTGTGGAATCAACTCCTCAAAAATTAAACTAAGAAATTATTAAATGTAAACAAAATTTAGTATTTCCAGCTACATACACTTTTCATTAATTGGTTATTCAAATGCATATGTAAAATAATTAATTCAATAGTGTCCAATTTTACACAAAAGCATCTTTGTGATAATGCCACGCTTTAAGACAACCAATACAATTTCCTTAATAATTTAGGTCAAAAAGAAAACTGTAATCAAATATTCTCTATACCATTAATGAAAATNAGTTTGTGGGAAAAATGGTTTCAGTTTATTTTTACAAGATTTTTTTAACAGTATTTTGTCAAAAATAATCAGATATTTTCAGTGGGATTAAACTGGAATGTCTGCTAGTAACTTATGACAATGAATTACCTTTGGTACAGCAGAAAGTTTGGGTTTTGTAATGAGGTTTTAAGGTACCAGTATTAACCTTGATGCTGTCCCACAGTACTCGCTGCCCCTTCAGCTGATTAACCACACTGTGATGACGCAGTGGATGGAAATTCTGCGATCCATTGTGGACAGAGACGTACCTGCAGTAAGACAAAGAAAGAAGTTTAAGCTATCTCTTTAAATTGTAAATTATACAATAATTTATATTGGTCCTACTTGACAAAATCACAGTAAATCTTCTGAATAATTGGTTGCGGTTGCAATGGAACACTCATTGAAGTAGTTCAATGAGTGTGAATAAGGCACTACAGAAGTTTAAAGTTAGTTTTACCATGAAAACCATGTTGTATTAAAGTAAGAACTCAAATGTCTATTTTCATGTCAGTCACATGTACAAAACTCTGAAGCAATTTGTTTTGTTAATGGTGTTTTTTTTGTAACAGTACAACAAGACATTTGATCACGATTCTCTTACAAGAATAATCTTACACACAAACAGTCTTCATTCTTTTTTGTTAGCTATAGCAGCACAAACTCGTGCAATGGAGAATTTTTAGGTCTTCCATCTTGAACTGAGTGGATTGTGTTTGTTAGGAGACTTTGGAAGTTGATGAGGATGATCGTCCAGAGCTGGCTTGGTGGAAGTGCAAGAAGTGGACGTTGCGCATCATCACTAGACTGTTTGAGCGGTAAATTTCAGAGCTAAAAAGCAGAGTTAGAGTTTACACAAAGTATGAAGAATCTGTCATCCTCATTTGTTTGATTTTAACCACAGGTATGGAAGCCCCGGCAATGTGACCAAGGAGTACCAGGAGTTTGCAGACTTTTTTCTGAAGACCTATGCAGTAGGCATACAACAGGTTGGCTTGTGTCATTGAGATGCTGTAACACTTGATAGACCCTTGAGATATTTTGTGCCACAAGGATTTTCCATTTTCTACCATTTTTGCTGTGTTAAATAAACCATAATGGTTTTGGTTTTCTCTTATCATGCAGGTCCTGCTGAAAGTGGTCGACCAGCACCGACGGGGTCAGTATGTTACTGCTCGGGTTTTGCAACAGTGCTTCACCTACCTCAACCAGGGCCTTTCACATTCACTGACATGGAAACAGATGAAACCACATATGCAGGTACATGTACCTTACTCATAGGATGTTTCTTTAGTTATATAGTAGAATATACTTTATTGATGTAAATATTAGTAAATACAAATATAACCATAAGCAACATAAATATATTTTAAATATATATATATGTGATATTGTAAATAATTTAAATATAATTAAGTACAAGATAAATAAATACAATCACAAGAATGCACATGGGAATTTATTAATCTATAAATGAGTCTAGAGAAAACTTAGATTAAAGAAACTCAGAGTTAGGCATTTTATAATGTGATAGCTTCAGGCAGGAATTACTTTTTGTGGCGCTCTGCATTTTGGTGCTATCAGTCTTTGGTTGAAGGTGTTACTATGTCCGGCGTGGGTTGCTACAGGAGCACCACTTGTAACTGAACCACTGAAAATATTTTACAGCTAATTGGCTAAGCCTCTGATACAGTCTGTATTGGATAACTGTTCTTGTCAATGAGCTTACCTCATTGCACAATAAGGCAATCCAAACCAGCTCTCCATTGTCAAGGGTCCAGATTTCCAGGCCTGCGGAACCCTCAGAAATAGAAACTGCGGTTACCCTGCCTCTCGTCAGTCAGGTCGCCAGACATGTTTCCAGTCCATCACAGGGCAACACATAGACAGACAGGACAAAAAAGCTTGATTCTTGCATAGATTATCTCTCATGCTACACTGTCACAACATAGTGACAGTTTCAAAAAATATGTAAGAAAATATTTGGTAACACTTTATTTGAAGNAATCATAAATTGTCTTTGAGACAAGAATATTTTGTAATGAATCGTAATTGCATCTGGATCTGTTTCATAATCACCCTTTGAATCAAACACATACTCATATTTATTTACCAATTCTGTTCCCTCTTTAGACATTTTAAGGTGACCAAGTTTCAAATAAAAAGAAATCCTGTTTTTGATAAGATAATAAGAGAGACAATTTTTGATTAATCCATGATAAAGTTCAAGTCTGGTATAAACCTCATTTTTAAAGTTTCATTAAGTTTAAATTTAACCCTGTCTATAGCTAAGCCGAATTTCAAAAACTTCAACCCATTAGATGTCTATTTTGTTTATAATTTTACCTGTTATGTAATTTCATTCATCCTTCATACAGTTAATTTTACCACATTTGAATATAGTGAATTGTGCAGGATTAGTTTAGTTTCAACCAGTTTTCCCTTAGTGTCATTTATTCCGTCCAGCCAATATTTCACCAAAGGCTGTCTAACAGGTCGCCTCCTTTCTTCTGCACCAGGTATTCTAGTCCCTTTTTTTTCAGTTTTTCTCTTTCCCCCTTATTTTGTTATTCGTCATGCTTTGACAAATAGGTTATTAATGCTTCTATTTGCTCACCGAGCACAATCCATGGCCCGATGCTCCACTTTGGATCATATTTTTCCCTTTCAAATTCACCCTCCATTTGTTTAGGTTCGAAATTTAGGCTCAAAAATCACCTCTTCTCTCTTTTCCTTTTTTCTTTTTTTTTGCAGTTTTGCTCGCACGGCGGCGAGGAAATCAAACACAGCAGACAAAATCAAAAACCTCCCACAGATTATAATTTCCCAATGTTGACCATGGTTTTAAAACACATTGCAAAAGACAGATAAGAGTACATTTAAACACATAAAGTCTGCTCAGTGGCAGAAGCTTACACACAGCTGACAGACACACACACACAGCTTTCAGATACACAGAAATGGATCCACGCATTTCAGCTCCTATGATGTCCTCTTTTATCACTTATTTCACTTATTACTCTACAGAGGAACAGATCGCGATCAACCTTTATCTTATTCTCTTATCTCTTTATTCTCTTTTTTCCTATGGTGGACCGCTTTCACCGGATTCGCGTTTCTCAAGCAAAGTCACAGATTGGCTAACACGTTCTTTTCCGAGGGCAGTACTCCTCGAGGATAAAACCGACAAAACCTAGTCTTTCCCTTCCCCGCGTCCGGCAGAAGGGGGGGACGACCAGTTCCCACTGCAGTCTAGCCAATCAACCTTTTACTTTGACTATTAACTACTTAACTCTTTAATCTTTAACTTTAAACTTTAACTCTAACTTTACTCCTATGAACAACTCGAAAGCCTTTAGACAAACCAATCAAAAGCAGTACGAACAACAGCTGACAATGAACAATGGCTGACAATTTAGACAACTCGGTGACAAGCAGACAAACCTGGGAAACNTTGTTCACATTTTATCTGAATTTTTCCCATGTCCCCTTAGGGGCTCTGTAGAAGTTTATAGTACTTTTCACCAAAATTTGTAATTTGATAACAATTGCATCCAACTGTAACTTTATACAATTAAAATTAGAGGTGATGCAGGAAATTCATGAATATTTAAATAGACATGGCATAGATATTGATTGAAGCTATTCAATTTTAAATTACCAATTTTAATGTAAGAGCTTCTATATAACTCTATATTTCAGTCATGCAGAAAGGCACTGTAAGAACTCATTAAATAAACTCACAATATACCAATGTCAAATGAATAAATTCATAATTAACCATGTCTATACACCAACTAGGAACTAGAGTCTATTTCTTCCCCACCCCTGTTGATATAATTTAAAAATTTGAAAGCAATTTTGCATGTTACTATTCTCCAAAACTAAAATATTCCAGGGTGTGTCACAAAGTTTTCCAAAACTTCTGTCTAAAATTCTAAATGTTCTAAATGTAAAGATTTATCAGAAATGTTCTAAATGTAAAGATTTATCAGAAATGTTCTAAATGTAAAGATTTATCAGAAATGTTCTAAATGTAAAGATTTATCAGAAATGTTTTATGTTTATAATTTATCATTTCCCCCTTTTGTTTTCTTATGTAAATAGAAAACAAACAAAATATTGTTCAGAGACTCTTCTTTTCTTTTTTTTACATACGTCTAAAATGTCCAACTGAAACTGTACTGCAAAGGCCAAAAGTTTCATTATTTTAAAGAGTTCAGATCAGAATTTGGATTGCTTTCCTAAAAAGCAGTATTTATTTTGAACTGACAAAAGAAAAATTTATCAATTTAGGCAGAGGAGCAAAAAATGTAGACAAAGATTATGCAGTAATGTAAGATGTCATTGCGTTTCAAATCAAATGTTTTGTTGGACTTGAATTTATGTATTAATTCAATCAAAATTTAAGGCACACAGATGTTGTGAGCCATTTGTTGTCCAGTTTGTTTTTACATAATCAATTATTATCATATCCACATTAAAAGTTTCATGTCCAATTTGTGCCTTTCTACCAAGACACGCATGTGTTTTGAAAACAGCAGTTAGTTCAGTAAGTAAATTAGTTGGTTAGTTGGTTTGTTATTAGGAGAAAAAAAATAAAAAAATAAAAACAACAATAATATCAATAAAAATGAAAATAAAATAAAACATGTCAAACCAAATGAAACAGTCTCATAATAAATGCTGTCTGGTTGTAAGCCAAAGCTGAAATGTGATTACTCCTTTTCCAAC
>NW_006800572.1:67705-79127 GCF_000485575.1 Poecilia formosa | reverse complement strand
CAAGAAAAGCATTCAGACTTTACTTATTTTATTAACTTTCAGCGCTGAAAGGAGACGCTTTAACATTACATCCGAGAAGAGTTTCTAAAAAAGTCTCTGCAGCGTCTGAGGAGAAGGAGGAGGGTAGCTGATTACATGGACTGAAGACACTCCCTGAAATCACACCATGTCTCTGTGGCCTGATAAGTTTCTGTTTCTCGTGAGAAATGGACCTTGGTGTCTAACAGAATCAAAAATGTAACTCTTTACTATGGGCCCTTTGTCTAACAGTGTGTGACTCTTTCTCGACCTTGGCAAAGCATCTCAACAGACTTCAATTAAACGTCGTTTAACTGGGACTCTAACCCTAGACAAAATTGTCTTCGTTATGACATTAATCTATACAAAAATGTCTTCGTTATGACAACTTGACATTAACCAAGAAAACATGATCTGACATAAATTTTATAAAAAATATTACCGATTAAACTTTAAAAAATAGCTTTATGTGGTAATATTATATTACTCTTCCATTTTGTTTAGTATTAAATTTCTTAATTTAATTGATCCTCAAGTTTTACAGCAAGATGTCTACAAAACACTTGTGAACTTTGCATTTGAAACATTATTTAAGGCTGTTTTAAGTAGTGCAATACACCATCTCCACCAATGAGAGGCAGCAGTGCACGAACAGGCGTGCAGTGTGTTGGTGAAGAAGAAATCTTCCATATTGTGGGGCCAACCTAACACAAGTTATAACGGCCAGACTTCCTGTTTAAAACGAAGCCGAAGTTTGATACCTAATACATATGAGGTATGTGTCTTATTAACTTTACACTTTCTTTGGGAAAATAACATTGACTATGTTCTCTTTCTTTGTAATGTTGGCTATGAACAATTCAAGCCAATCCTACCTTGCTGTAAGTTAATGTTAGCTAAAGCTATTAAACTCCATTACTGTAACGCTAGCCCTTAATATTATTTTAAAGACAGGCAAATAGGTTTTTCCCTCCAATTTTAATCTAGCAAATTAAAAGCTAATATGTTAGTCAAAGTTATCCTTTATGTGTATTATTTAGTAACTTGGCTGATGTGACACAATGCTTGTGTTCTTTGCTTTGGCAACTTTAGCCACATGAAGACCCAGGCTAGCCTAAGGACACATGGTGGGGAGGACAAAGTTGGCTAATGAAGACATGCTACGAGTGTGGAGGATGCTAATGAGGACCAGCCACCAGAGAAGGAAGTCCCTGTTTGACCAAAGAGAAAGAAGCAGATGAAATATTCCCCAAGAAAATTAGGTAAGTCATTTTTGTATTACTATTTTCTCCAGGTGAAGTGGAGTGGGACGGGCCAGGTGAGTGCGGAAGGGGGAGCAGGATCAACATTCACCAGCTGAGTTAATAAGTTACGTTTTAGACAACTCAAAACTGGTGTTAAATCTATTTATTTATTAGTAAACTTCTTGCGAATATCAATAAGTCAGAGTATCTGGTTGGAAATAATTTAGAATACTCATTAAGTGAAAAGATTCACTCATGTCCCTAAAACTATACATTAAATGATGCAATCTGAATAACAACAGTTTCAGTCTGTCTGAACTTCTGCCAAACAAATATTTGATCAGAATAATTTTGTTCAGCTTTAGTTAAATATGCTACTTGTGTTAAGAAATAATTGTATTGCACTTTATAACTAGACATTTGTCTGCCAGTCTACCATTCTGACAGTGTGCAGCAAGGGACATTTTTGGAATGGTTTTAAAATAAATGCTGAATTATGATGACATTGTTTTTTGTTTTTGTTCTTTTTTTAAGAGACCACAATGAATTGAATCATCACCGACTAAGAGGAGATCTCCAGAAGAGATTCACCAAGTTTGAATTCATGAAAAGGCTTTCGCCATGATTAACTATTGCAAGAACAGCTGTAATTTCTGAGCATTCTGGACACCTTCAAAGAGCTGCTGCCAGAAAATGAAGACAAGAAGAAGATCTCCTGTTTTCAGAGCATTACAGGAAGTCTACAATGAAGGAGATGGCTGACACAATCACAGCAAAAATTTTTACTGTTGAAAGAACCTAGTTTCTTAAGTTAAAGAATAAGTAATTCTGTTTTAGTTTTTCAATCAGTATTTCAGAGTAACAATATACTGACCAGACGTTAAACCCTCTGTTTGAAGAACAAGTTATCTTTTGTTTTATTCCAATATACAAAGGGTTTGTTCTACAGCTATGATGGTAGATATAAGTAGTCCAGTGTGTTTCACTTCACTTGAGGTAAGACTTAATATCAGTGACTCTGTTAGCATAGCATTTGACACTGTAATAACACTAAACAACATCTTCATAACTGTTGCTACTTGTTTCACTTCACTTGAGGTAAAAGTTAATATTAATGACACTGTAATAACACTTAATGACATTTTCATAACTGTTGCTACTTGTTTCACTTTACTTGAGGTAAGAGAAATTATTAACTATTAAATCATCTGACAGTGTAATAAAGATTAATATTTATTGTTGGTCCTATTTGTTTCGCTTTATTTTAGTTAGTGGGAATATTAATCGCTGTTTTGTTAAAGCTTTTGATAGTGTAATAACAATTAAATTATTATTACTACTTTTATGACATATTTATGACATGATTCTTGGTTAATGTCAAGTTGTCATAACAAAGACATTTTGAATAATGTTAACTTTGTATTAAAGGTGTCATGATTAACCAAATGTCACTTTATGACAACAGTCATAAATATTCATGAAGACTTATTCATGTTCATGACATGTGTTATGTCATGTTTATGACAGTGTCATGTCAGTCTTATTCAACCCCTTCAAATAAAGTGTTAAATAAACTGCAGCTTTAATTATGAAGCTATCAGGTACAGGACATAGTTTAATTCAGCCGCAAAGAGAAGATATTAGACAAAACTTGAACCAACCAGTGTACTTCAATTCTGTCTTTTCCTAGAAACTGAGGCTGAGATAACTTTTCTGATGTAATACTTTTTTGACCATCAGAAAGAGGAGTTAATACCGTCATGGTAGTTACCTCCCAGGAGACTTTAAATTGTGGATGGAAACCAGGCTGAAATCTAATATTCCGCACTGGTGGATGTAATTCCAGTAATCCAACAACGATTCTTGAACTTGTCTTGAGCAAAAGCCCCAAAAAGTAAACCCATTGTGAACAGAATTTTGAAAATAATTCAAATCCCCAACTCCTGGGATCTTGGCTGTCCCCTTAACTAAGCAAAACTCCAATCTGGCTTGTTTCAAAGAACTGCAAGATAAAATTCAACATTAGTCAACATTGGGAGCAAACATTGTCCAAAGAATCTGCCAGGAAACGGTACTTCCTCTGCTCACTCTTATATACAACTTGTAGTATAAAGTTTGGCGTACATGACTTCTCTGTTCAAGCGTTGATATTCACATATTGAGGGTAGTGACCTGTAATTATGCCTTCCTTTACTAGAACCAAACTCATTCTTCTGCTTTTGGTAATACATGTTTGCTCATTCTGGATTTCCCCCAGCCGTTTTTATGACTTCAATATTACCCTCTCAGTCACATTGCCTTTTCTCAGACTTTTTCCTTCACTATCCCCAGGGGTAAAGTAGGCGGGTACGGTAGGGTACTGTGTACCCCTAAAAGATTTAGCGGGGCTACGCAGTACCTGCAAGAGAGAGGAGCGGCTGTCTGCTGTAAAAAAATCAACGGGTTCACTGTGCAGCCATTAGAGCACCCACTAATCAGCTGTGACTGATTAGTTTTTCAAGAACTATATAAAACACCACTTAGTCAGTTAATAAATAACTTTTTTCCCATTTCATATTGTTTCTGAACTGTTCGTGCTTTGCTAGAGCAGCGGTGCAATATGTCGATCACGGAAGGTTTTGAGTCGATCTCGGCATTAGGTGATGAACTGAACGCCGCCAGGACGCTGAGATCAGCACGTCCTCCTCTGACTCGCTTAAAACGTTCATGACTTTATTAAAGAACAACAATAAAAAAAAAAGTGTTCAAATTAATGACCCAACAAAAATAATATTCTCAGTGATTATTGTTTCAACAAGGCGTTGCGCAATTCTGTGCGTTTTGGTTCCATTACCAAAATAACAAGCAGAGCAGGAGTTTAAATAAACTAATCAACCACCACTGTGTTCAGGGAGGCTTATTAATAATCGCAAAATAAATATCAAGCCTGCAAATCTGATATCGTATCGGACTAAATGTTTTTAACGTAACCTTGCTCGGCATGAGGAGCACAAGCGGTAAATGACAAAGACAGAGAGAGAGTAAAAAGGTGCGAGTGGTTTTGAGTTGATCACCTGTTCAGGTTATTTTACCTTTGTTGTGGGTCTTTACAGCCGCTGTAGTTTCTGAACGTTCAATAAATGACAAACTTGGACTAATTACCTCGTTAGTCTGTGAGTATACGTCACTCACAACAAACATCAAACACAGTAAATATGTTTCATTAAGTATTTAACAAACAAATGGCTTCTACCACGATAATTATGTGAAATTAAATTAATTGTCTAATTTAAAAAAGAAAGTTTTATTGCTCTCTGACATCTTGCTTTGAGCTCAGAGTCTGAGAGGCTTTTCCTCTATCAAACAATTTTTTTGCTTCTTATTTAGTGGAAATATTGATGTTGATGAGATTTTCTCCAAAATGATAACATTTTTCAATCTTTATAGCTCCACTGTTAAAAATGAGAATCCAACATTCACAAATGACAGTGAAATAAAATCCAGTCCAACATCTGGTTTGAGGTGATTCCTCTGGAACCTGTTGGAGGAAAAATATCCCAATTTCAGAAGATGAGCTTTTAACTTAACAGAGCTCTGTGGTTCCTCCTATCAGTATGAGAGTCAGGGTGAGGAGGCGCCATGTTAGGAAGATGAACTGGAAGCTGCAGGATCTTCAGAACAAACAGGTTATGATGCTAGGCTACTGATTATCCCTCTGTCTGGACAGAGGATCAATATAACCAGTTTAAAAGCTAAAATGAATGGTTATATGCCAGACATGGAAAACTGGGATGACTCCATGCCATGATGTTCAGGATTTAGGTCTCATGGCATCTCAAGGTGTCAACATTGCTGCCAGTGGGTTGAGGGAAATATGGCTTTATTTTGTAGCAATTCAAGAGCTAGTACCCCCAAGAATTTAAAACTACTTTCACCCCTGACTATCCCTATCATAATACTTATAGACACAATGCAACGTGATGTCACACATGCAAGATCCCGCCATCCAGCTCCCTGCTGGAGAGCAAACAATGGCTCGCCAACAATGTGTACCACTGGATTTAGTTGTCAACATAACACATTAAATCTTAAATGTACACATTATTTATGAATGAAAAAGGAACTCATCACTTTGGTACGAATTGTCAACACTACGACAACTACGTAACAAGGTCCAAAGTTAGTGTGGTGCATGTAGATTCTAAGCTAAAAAGTGGCGGACCGTTCTTTGCGGCCGTCGCGTAGTTCCATGGGTCCCTACACGAAACACCATGTTTCCAGTAATGGCCCTCAGTGTTGCAACCGCCTGGACATGTCCCACTAAACTATACTAATGTGATCCTAATATTGAAGTGATTAAACATGGCAGAAACATGACTAATAACAATGAGTAAAAACATGCCAAATTCAATGTGATTCTGAATAACGCCGATCAAACATGATTAACACATTGCTAATTAAAAGAAAGAGGAAACAAAGAAGTAAAGTAGCACCTGTGAATTTGCTAATACTCATTTTAACTAGATGCTGCTGTTTGTTTTGCAAAAATAAAACCCCTTTCCATTAGTATTATTTCCTTTTTTTTTTATTTAATTCCAAATTATTTGTAAACTTCCTGCCTTAGGAATTTTTAAGATTTGTAGTGTACTCGAAGTACATCTGTCTTGTTTTTTTTAATCCCCATTATAAAAAATAACTCCAAGAATAAAAAGTGTACCAAAACTATTTTAAAAATTTCATAATGATGAAGAGAATTTGAAGGAGCAATTTAAAAAAATTGTAGGATTTTAAAACTTTTTTTGGTGTTAATGTTGTACTGAAAAATGTTTAGTAAAATCCTCTAAATGTGCAGGCAGATAATTCTGCTAAAAATGAAATTTCATGTCAAAATATAATTCATTTGGGGGGTGCTGAGGTGGTGCAGGGGTTAAGCAAAACCCACATATGGAGGTCTTAGTACTCAACACTGCTGTCGCAGGTTCAATTCCGGGACTAAGTGAAATTTGACCTTGGGGCCCTCTATTTCTTCTATTAATGTGGATTGCTGCTATCAACAGTCAAGACAATTTAGATTATTCACACACCTGCTATAAACGTATTGCATCTCTGACAGTGAATTTTGTGACGGACTTGGCCAAACTAGCTAACACTCAGACTGTTGGCGAGGACAGAATTGCAAGTTGGATGCAAGTCTTGCTGAGACTCTCAGCCCAGCTGAGGATTCCAAAACTCACTAACGGGATGGAATCGATCTTGGAGAAGTTGCTAGTTTTGGTTCTGTGAAACAGCCACACCAATTTGGATAACTGGGAAGTGAGACTTTAGGGGAGATTGAAATTTAAGATCTTTCCAACCTGAAACATTCTGTATCTGAATTGGCTTTTCCTGTGTTGCCTTGGAAGGGCTACATATTTCTAATCTCCTTGAAGATATGTAAACATAGCACTCCTTCCCACCTCACCACCTCCTGTTATCCATGCAGCTGTGGAGGTGAGCGCTCCCAAGGACATGCCTTGATAACAGCATCACACCGGACTTCTTCGGGGGGTCTGAGTAACAGTTTCATGGCCCTATGTTTTGTCTCTCTGTTTTGTCCTTTGTGTTGTCTGAATGTTGCCATGTTCCCTAATGTGTCCTTTCCTCTTTTAATTTTTATTCCCCTTTTATTATTTAGAAACTGTGGAGTACTCACTTTTAACCCAGAAAATGAATTAGAACAAACTTAGAATCCAGAAAAACAACTTTAAACTGTGTGTAGCACATTATTTAGACCAATACTATACTTTTTAGATTATTCTAGTTTATCAGTATTCTTAGAAATTGTGGAATAATTTTCACAAAAATTAAATTAAAGATTTTAGCTCACACTTTAGCTTATTTTTAGAAATTCTGGAGTACCGGTACTCACTATTTAGACCAACGTCATACTTTTTGATTACTATGCAGAGATACTTCTGTTCTTGCAACCCAGAAAATGAATTAGATCAGAGGATACTTACCTATACTTATCTAGCCTGAACAGGAATATCTAGTTTATGTAATGGATCAACATTATTAGATTCTTCTTTTTTTATCTTCTTCTTATTTTGCTCTTTCCTTTGGTTTGTTATTTTGTTTATATTTCCTTTCAATTCCTGTAAAGCACTTTGAATTGCCTTGCTGCTGAAAATGTGCTATATACATAAAATTACCTTACCTAGTAGCAGTTCCACAATTTTTTTTGATAAACACTAACTTAAGAAACATGAAAGCAAACCTTTATCTTGGCTTTTTTCTATTTGTCCTCTTTCTTTTCTCTCTCCCTGAAGGATAGGTCCTTTTTTGCTACCTTGTTTTGCTAACTTATCTTCTACGATGCTGTGGAGGTTTGGAAGTGTTCTGCACATTGAACGGCAACTCATATTACTGGTGAAGCGTGACCTACTGTAGCCACCAGAGGGCCTCCAAAAGCAATTTGTTTTTAAATTTTTCTCTTTGTCCATAAAAATAATGATTTCTACATACATTATCAAATATATATTATTGTAAAAGCAAATCACAACTTTAAAATGAAATTGTGTGTTTTTGTTTTATAATGACAGAAATCTTTACTAAAAAAAATCAGTTCCATTTTGGGAGTCCCTAAGTGGCTCCGGGGCCCAAATTGGCTGCTTAGTTCAGATATGCCTTGGGTTGGCCCTACAATGAAGGGCCGTACATTTTTCTAAAATCATATCGCTCACCAGTAGTTTTGCTAATTTCTTAAAAGATTTTCTGTTTAAAATCAGGGATGAATTGAGATTTTAAATCTATAGAAATAAAAGGCATATTTGTAAGTTTCCTTACACTTATCCATATTTTGATTATAAACAAAATGCTTGCTATCTCTCCTTGCTTTGAAAGTAGTAAAGAAAAATACTACCTTTATTAGCTATAAGTTAAACAATAATGATTTCAAACTTTTACAGCGTGTTTCAAGACCATTAAGACACCCACAATAAAATCAGTCATTCCCATTCACACATATTCACACTGATGATAGTAAGCTGCTGGATTACAACAACAGCTTCAGCTTGACAGAAACTGGTTGAAGGAAATTAGATATTATAACTCATAAATTTAGATTTTTCAAAGAGTTATTGAAGATCGTGATGGCTGTTGGCAGGAAAGATCTTCTGCAGCAGTCTGTACTTCACTGAATCTGAAGAAGCCTCTGAATGAAGATGCTCTACCTTCCCAAGATAGTCTCTTGAAGAGGATGGTCAGTGTTATCCATAATTTTCTTGATCCTATTAAGAATCCTCCTTCATCACTATTTCCAGAGGTTCCAGTCATCCCCTGAACAGAACAAGCTTCTTTATCAGGCTATTGAGCCTGTTTGGGTCTCTGGTTCTGATGCTGCTGCCCCAACAGATGACAGAAGAAGAGATGACACTCTCAACAACAGACTTACAGAAGATCTGCAGCATCTTGCTGCAAACCTTGAAGGATCTTAGCTTCCTCAAAGAAGCACAGTCTTTGAGGACTGCATCTGTCTCTTATAGATGCTTCACTGTTGCGTCTCCAGTCTAGTCTGTTGTCAAGGAAAACACAGAGGTATATTTGTAAGTTTCCTTATACTTATCCATATTTTGATTATAAACAAAATGCTTGCTATCTCTCCTTTCTTTGAAAGTAGTAAAATCTTCTTATTCCATGATGGAAACAGGAGGAACAGGTGCAATCCTGTTCCTCTTGAAATCAACAATCATCTTCTTTGTTTTGTTCATATTTAAGATGAGATGATTGTTCTCAACAACACAAATGTTGCTTTGACATCCACTTTCACTTCAAGATTGTGACACTGGTCATCTCCCCAAAAAGAAAATTTCTAAATATTTTTATAAGAGGTTAATTTTTTTTTTTTTAAACATGGTTACGTTCTTCCTTGTAGGCTGCTGAGCCTTATTCTAATTTTGAAACAACACTATATGCACATATGTTTTTTGACATATTTTATACCTTCTTGCTTATAAATAAGCATGGCAGGCCAAATTGGAACCTCACTGAGGTCATGGTTACTTGAAGTTTCCTTGTTTGTTGTGCTTTTGCAAGCCTTTTCCGTGCATTTAAAAAATATTTATATTAAACATTAAACATAATATTATAATTTTATTCCTATGACCATCACAAAAAAGCTTCAGGCTGTGCATTTTTTTTGTTACTTTATTCCCCGGTTCTGAATGCAGCGTTTAGTAAGGATCCATAACAACCTTTATCTTTTTCAGACTATATGCCAAGAGGTCATCTTCCCTCTAATGTGCTACAGAGATGAGGATGAGAGACTGTGGCAGGAAGACCCCTATGAGTACATTCGAATGAAGTTCAGTGAGTGTTCAAACATCTAGACTTGACTGTAAAAATATGATCATTTTAACACACAGATAAAATATGTTAAAATCTGATCATTTTGTTCATTGAAACCTACCATTAAGGTTAACTGATGGCGTGTGATTGTAGCATAATTTGATTTCACCTCTGTATTTTTATTCAATGTGCATATGCTATGAGTCTCCGTTTACAGCAAAACCAGTAATACTACTACTACTACTAATAATAATAATAATATATTTTATTTATTGGCCTTTAGAACTTTAGATCTCAAAGGGCACAAACAAAACAAGCAATTGTAGCGGATAAAAATACTTCAATAAATGAATAAATAAGAGATTAAAACCAACATCTAAAAAAATGAGAAAAAAAAAAAAGTTTAAACCTCAGAAAATAAATGTGTTTTTGTTAAGCTTTCAGTTTGATTCGATCCTGCTGCTCTGCTGTCTCTAGCTGATCTGGTTGTTTTTTTCTTGTGTATTTCTTTATTACAGACATCTATGACGACCATTCTCTTCCAGCAACCGCTGCACAGAGTCTCCTGTGTAAAGCTGCTCGCAAGAGAAAAGAGGTCAGGAAGATTGTGGGCCTTTGGTGCAAATATTGCACAGTTCAGGTTGGCCTGGTAAATGAAGTAACTCCATAGACATTTTCAGTGATTTTAGATAAAGCTGAAGAGGCAATATTGACAATGAAATTAAGTGCTGTAAAATAAAGATACATGATCAAAGAATACTTGGTTAAAGCTACAGTAAGTAACTTTTATGAAAAAAAAAAATGTTTTTTACATATTTAATAAACCGGTCACTCTGAGAGTATAGCATAAAACAGATGATCTATACAAAAAATCAAGCTCCTCTGCCTTCTCCCAATGCTCCCGGTACTAACTGCAGAAATACACCACTCTGTCAGAAACTACCAATTATGGCCAGTAGTTGTTTTTCTGCCATTTGTACATTAAGCAGCGTGTACACAGCATTGATTGTCAGCGTTAAGACCTTCCTCCTATCTCTTGATTGGTTGACTGGCAGTTATTTTTGCAGATTGCAACAGTAGCTAAGAGAGAAGGTGAAGCTTGACTTTTTTTTCCATAAATTATCTGTCTCATACTATACTTTCCCCACATAGTGAAAATATGTAAAGAACAATTTTTTGCTCAGATGATGGTGGTAGGAGTTTGTCCCTCAATTGGTGGGTTGCTGGATCAATTATCACTTTGTCTGCCTGTCGTGTCCTTGGGCAAGACAGTTGCTTGCTGGTGGTCAGAGGCCCCTGTGGTGTGGTGCGTGGCAACCATGCCTCTGTCAGACTGCCCCAGGATCGCAATGCAGTAACATTTGAATGTGTCCGTAAGTCGTTGAATGACTGAATGTTATGTGAAGCACTTTGGAGTCCTCTGGAGTTGATAAAGCGCAATGCCAGCCAGCTCCTATTTATAAAAACTACATACTGTAGCTTTAAAAACACTAAAAATATTAAAAGAACTATAATAATATATCACTTAAAAATAAGGAAAATTTTAAATACAAATTTTAGATCAATTAAATACCAAGGAAAGGGTATACCATGACTTTTTTCTTTTTTAATAGAAACTATAAAGACAGATCACTATTGTTCATGTAATGCAGTCTTTCTCAAACTGGTGGTCTGTGGGCACCCCCTAATGGTCAACGAGATACTGCATATAAACAACCATCGTTGCGCTGAGAAATGCATGCTTACCGAGAATTGCATTCCTTGTCACAGGTACGCGCATTGCTCTAAACCAGTGGTGCCCAAAGTGGGTCCTCGAGGCCCGGCATCCTGCATTTTTTAGTTCTCTCCCTGGTTTA
>NW_006800572.1:62061-66846 GCF_000485575.1 Poecilia formosa | reverse complement strand
AGATGGGAGGGTGGGAGATCGAATTCAGAAGCCAAATAAGTGAAAGAACAAAAAGATCATTCCCTATAAAAATCCTTGTAACATTTTAGTCCCTTATTCTGCCAGAAGGAGAAGGTTGGGTCAGTAATAGCAGGTGTAAACACTGGGTTTTTTAGAAGTGGGGTTAGGACTATGGGGCTTGTAAATTTAAACTGTTTCCTAAACTGAAACCATATTCACAAAGTATCTACATCTGTGGGGTTGTCGGTTTGGCCAGAGGGATTCACAGAGGTTGGACCTGTCAGTAAAGCCAAAAGTGAGGCTGAGGGACATGAATGTGCTTCTAGTTGACACCAAGGTAAATCAACTGAATTAGACCAGAAAACAATTTTAATTAAGTTAATACTGAAAGTTGGATAAGCAGAGGCCACCATAGAACTTACAGTTCTGAAGTATTTTTTGTCTTACTGTAGGAGTTTTGCCATTCCATAAAAAATTAGATATAGCTGAATCTAATGATTTAAAAAAAATGTCTTGGTAAAAATACATATGAAGAGAAATAGAAATTTTGGCAAGATGTTCATCTTAACAGTTCTTATTCTCCCAATCAAAGAGAGTGGGAGGGACCCCCATTTTTGAAAGTCTTTTTTAATGTCCACAAATAGTGGAAGACATTTTTTAGAGTACAAAGACTTAGACCATCTAGTTATGTTGACCTCAAGATACCGAAAACCCAAAGGACACAGCTTAAAAGGAAAGTCAGATTGGGAGAGCTGCAGAGCCAATTGGTTAACCGGATAACATGATAACATTCGCTCTTGGCGACATTAACTTTATACCAGTGGTGGTTTTGACACCTTTATTGAGACATATGAGTCGAATATTTTACAGTGTCTGATAAATATGTTCTCTGCTATTGGTTTGCAATTCCCCGCTTTTTCTTTTGACGCCATAATAGCTTAATGCAAGAGAAAGCAGAGATCCATTATGTAGAAAATTTGATATCACCCTTAACTGTCCAATCTATCAATATAAGAGGGGGTGCATTTTAATTTAAGCCTGCCAATATCTGCATCCCCTGTCTATTGTCCTATTGATATGAAACTTATACCAGTAGCTCATAGAACAAGTGTGATTATGTAGAAAAGGTGAAATCCCTCTTAGCTCTATGTTTCTCCGAGTTAGCAGAGGGATGCATTTTTTGGCAAAGCAAACTAAAGCGTTCCAATATTTGCATACCCTGTCTGTTTTCTCCAAATATTATCCTATTGATATGAAACTTATACCAGCAGTTCACAGAATATGTGTGATTATGTAGAAAAAGTTATTCAACTCTTAGCTTTTTATTTCTTCAAGTTGGGAGGGGGGCCCATTTTTTGGCACAGCTAATTATTAGTTTGCCGATATATGCATGCCCTGTCTATTTCCTCCAAATATTATCCTATTGATATGAAACTCATACCAGTAGCTCAGAGAATAGGTGTGATTAGGCAGACAAACTTACATCTTTCTTAACCCTCTATTTGTCTGAGTTAGCAGGAGACCTATATTTGGCACAGCAAATGCCAAATACACAATATTGCCTGCCGATATTTGGATGCCCTGTTTTTCAGCTCAAAAGGTGTCATATAGATATGAATGTCACACTGGTAGCTCAGAATATATGTGTCATTATCTAGAAAATTTCATATAACACATTCTGGAAAGGGAGATTTGGAGACCCCCGATGACCTTCAGGGCATGTAATTCTCAGCAGGCATGCATTTCTCGGCATAACACCATTTATTTGCCATGATGTGAGCTCAAACTACAACGCTATCAGGTTTATTTGAATCACCAAAGGATTGTGTTAAAATAATAATGGATAAGTGGCTTAAAACCAGATCACTCAAAAGAAAAGCTGTAGATACCGGTGGAAGGAAAACAACTCCAGGACTACTTCTATGATCAGAGGAAGCTAAATCATAACTGCTGAGTGTTGATTGTGTTGTTTACCAGCAATTAGATTCCTTTGAACGGCGCTATGCGGTGAGCGATAGATATGGCTCGTCTCAGTTACTGATAACTGTTCTTTGTTTTTTTATGACTTTGCTTGCTCATGATGCTCTGATTACACGTCAACAGCTATTGTTATTTTTTATTTAATAGATAACTACAATTGATAGAAATGGGTTTACTATTTTATATTTAACAGTGCAGAAAATGATTTTTTTGTTTCTGTTAAAGCAACTCAAATCTATTTTTCTTTAATTATGGTTCTTAATCACAAATAGCCCTATATGTTACTAATGCACACAACACTTGATAGTAAAGAACAACTTCTTTTTTTATTGCCATGTGTTTATCATTAGAAAACTTAGACCCCACACTTTCAGAATCTGTGACTTATATCAAAAGTGCCCAAATAGTGTTCATGTCTTTGTCGTGGCCAGTCATATTTACCAAACAGCACCACTCTTCTCATTAGGATGAACAAAGAAAACTATAATACATGAGTTAAGAGACTAATATTTTAATTTCAGGTTGGATCACATATTAAGATGTGTTATCGCGTGGCAATTTCAGGTTAGATGGTTTGCGAGTGTTTGTTAAATGGGTTAAGTGGTCCTCAGCCTGAAAAGGTTTGAGAAACACTGATGTGATGTAAGGGGAATACCTTGCATTTAATTACAGTTGAACTATGAAATAACCCTGAGAAACTAATCAAAAGAGACATTTAAGTCAGAAATATGGTGGCCTTCCAACTTCTATTGTTGTCTCAAATTAGTGATAATCAAACTTCCCATACATCATCTTCAGAAAACTTTACTCAGAAGCTGTATCCAAAGCAGCACCAGTACAGCTCCAGGCTCCATATCTTCCTCAACATGCGTTCTTTTTGACCCTACTCTTCATTCTTACTACTTTCTCTTGTAGTTTGGTTTTTCTACACTTCCAGCCTGAAGTGACTGTTTCTTTCTGTTTAGGTTCAGGTTTATTTGAATCACAGATGCTCAGTTGTTGAGGCAGAAAGACAAAAACTAAGATATATTAAGGAATTCTGCTTACCTGACATTTGAAATTAACAAATTCAAATGTCCATAAGGTTCTAGAGCTTGACTAATCAAAGGGCTTGAAAGACAGCAGTCGGTGATCATCTCTTTTCAAATCATCATATTAATGTTGAATAAAAGTGGCTCAAGAATGTTGCCTTCAGGAACCCCAAGTCTAATCTGCAAAAATTTAGCACGTATAACAGAAAACAAACTTCCAGGGATATTTTGTAGACGGAAGTCCTTCATTTGTTTATCTGAGAAAATCCTAAATAAATTTAAACTTGTCCATCTAACTCTCTTTTTTAAGTCATGTAGGTTGTATTCTACCTTAAAAAAAGAGCAGTTTAACTCAATCATGAAAAGTACAAAATTAAACTACATTTATTTTTCATAATGAATGGATACAGACTTTTGGCCTAATCTGTAAATAAAGATGTTCAGAAAGGTTTGACTTCGCATGTTTTCAAAACATAACTTGAAGTTGATGGTTTCTGCTCGTCAGATTCTCCCTCAGATGATGGCGTTCTGCCACAAAATCCTGGCAGACCCCTCTACTGACCCCCGGAGTAAGGATGGAGCACTGCACTGCATTGGAGCTCTTGCTGAGCTCTTACTAAAGGTATATGGGAGTCCAGTTCTGTCACTCATTTGAAAACATGACTGAGTAAATCCTAATACACATATTTGATGTAATGTATTGTGTGTTAAATCTCATTTCAAAGAAGAGAATATACAGGGAGCAGATGGAGTCAATGCTACAAAACTATGTGTTTCCACTGCTCAATTCTCCAATGGGTTACCTTCGAGCCAGGGTGAGTAACAGTCCCAACTATTCATCCATTTTTTTTTTTTTTTATTTTTTTGAAAAGCTTATCTTAGTCTTTCAAAAATCCTGTGAGTGGACTATACAAACCTGGACTTTTCTGCCGTGATCTACCAGTCATGTTGGGTGCTGCATTGCTTCAGTCCGCTGTGTTTCCATAACGAGCTGGTACTTAGGAACGCAGTGGAGCTGGTCAGACAAAACCTGATAGACGACAAAGAGATGCCTGTTAAGGTGGAAGCAGCCATTGCTTTGCAGACACTTGTGAGCAACCAGGAGCAAGGTGCATTAACTAACATTTTGAATGTTATAAGTTTTATGATTAAAGGAAAAAGCATAATCTTTACACTGCAACCTCTGCTCTTTGTGTAGCCAAAATGTACATCAGGCCATGCATTCGCCAGGTGATGCAAGAGCTTCTACATGTGGTCAGAGAAACGGAGAATGATGACCTTACCAACGTCATTCAGAAGATGATTTGTGAATACAACCAGGAAATGGCTGCTATAGCAGTGGACATGACACAAAACTTGGTAGGAACAAGCTATATAAGTGTGTTAGACATTGTCTACCTCTACCAAACTCTTACTACACTGCAAGTATTGTTTGAAGTGCATCTGACCTCTAGTTGGTGGAGAAGCACCATTCAGTTTGAGTCAAATAATTTTTTTTATTAATTCATTAAATAAAGCAAAACTAAGAACTCTCAAATTATGGTGTATAAATGTATGAAACAGTATTTGATGCACTTTTTTTAGTTCAATCATAAAAAGAGTCAATTATAAAACATAAATGGGGAGAATGTAATTCCTTTATATTCTTATGGCTTCATAATGACTACCTCTTTCAAAAAAACTGCAGCAGGTTTTTCTGTATTTATGAAAGAAGTAATATTGACCTTTTTTACCTAATCATGTTGAGGCGCCATGACCCATGTCTGAAGTGAGG
>NW_006800572.1:27550-60723 GCF_000485575.1 Poecilia formosa | reverse complement strand
TAGGCTACCTAATGGCGAGGCATTTTCTGTGTAGTTACTAATGTAGACGTGTGTCCTATCCATAATCCAATATTTGGTGGCCTCATGCTAGTCTTCCTTTATTAGTAAGTATCTGAGCGTTAATCTTCTTACCTATAAAAAGTCTTTGTGTCAAATCCAAAAATACACAGAGGGGTGCGAGTTCTTACAAATGATGGCTACCTCCCTGTCATCTTTTCTTATCAAGAGGTATCAAGAGGTAAGGATGCAAATTTGTTTGCATCCTTGTCTGTTTGTGGAACTAACCGAGAAGCACCCGATGACCATTTTAACACTGAAATCAAATGCATAAAAACAATATTAGGCTACCAGCTGCCTTGGTTTTTTGACGAGCTTCACTGAAGTTGACATCCACATAAGTTGTCAACTCTGTCATGGCAGAGTGTGCCATTTTCTGAAGAATGGCATCACAATAGAGGAAGCTGAGCAGACACATGGGAGGAAAATTTTCTCTAACAGAGTGCAAACATGACTTTGTGTTTCCTGCCATCAGGCGGAGATCTTTACCAGAGTTCTGCAGAGTGAAGAGTATGAGGAGAATGAGGACAAGACTGTGATGGCTCTGGGCATCCTTAGCACAATAGACACCATCCTTACTGTCATGGAGGACCACAAAGAGGTATCTCCCACATGCTCATACACCCACCAATCCTCAGTAAAAAAAAATAAAAAAGTGTTGAAACATAAACTGTTTAAGGATATTCATCTTTGACACTAAACATTTTTTATTCACCAAACACATTTTCTGCAGCATAATTTGTGTTTCCATTTTCGAATTTATGGTTGAACTAATGCCTCGCTCTCTTCAATCAGAATCAGAATTCCTTTTTTGTCATCAAACACAACAAAATTTAAAATGAGCACCTTTTGGGTAGTCATTCACTACTTAATCAGAAGCGGTAGAAATTAACTTGCATATTTGAGGTCCCAGCTTTACCACACCAACTTTATTTATAAAGCACTTTAAAACAACCACAGCTGATACAAAGTGCTGTACATTAAAACACAACATAACAATAAAAAATAAAAAATAAAAACTCTTACAGTTTAAAAACAAACAATTTAAAACTAGATCCCGCTAGAGTTGAAAGCCAAGTAAAATAGATGGGTTTTAAGACGAGCTTTAAAGTGGACAGTGAAGGGGCCTCTCTGACTTGCAAAGGTAAGTTGTTCCATAATTTGGGGCCCATGACAGAGAAGCCCTGTCCCCTCTGAGCTTCCTTCTTGATCTCAGTACCTCCAAGAGCAGCTGATCTGCTGACCTGGGAGACCGATAGGGTATGAGGGGTGAAGAAGCTCAGAGAGGTAAGCCGGGACAAGATTATGTAGTGATTTAAAAACAAACATAAGAATTTTAAAATGAATCCTAAAATATACAGGCAGCCAGTGAAGTGAGGCCAGGACAGGGGTCATGTGTTCCCTCTTTCGAGTTCCTGTCAAAAGTCGTGCAGCAGCATCTGAACCAGCTGCAGACGTGAGAGCAGCGACTGACTGACTACCAGATAAAGTGAGTTACAGTAATCCAATCGAGTTGAAATAAAAGCGTGGATCACTGTTTCAAAATGAAAAGATTTCACTGACGTCAATCGCCTTAAATGATAAAAGCTGGACTTAACCACGGCTCTGATTTGGCCATTAAAATCACTGTCCACCTTAAAACCAAGATCTGTAATAACAGGTTTAAAATAAACCTCCAAGGGTCCCAGGTCCACAGAGGAGGAATCACAGGAGCCACTGGGTCCAAACACCATCACCTCTGTTTTGTTTTCATTAAAATTTAAAAAACCTCAAATGTGTGACTGTCACTCAGTCTTAAAGACAAAGTGACATCTGAAAGGAGCTCTGAGGAACATTAGAGCTCCTTTCAGCCCTATTGTTGAGCTGAAACATTAGAGTCATCTGAGATGGTTTGGGCATCTTATCTGGATTGGCTGGGTGTTTCCTTTTGGAGGCTTCTATGCATGCTTCATTCGAGGGAGACACAGAGGAAGAACCAGAACTCAGTAGATGGCACCATCAGGACATGTGCAACTGCTTGAATGATGTTTCATTGTAAATTATGTTTGTATTTTTAACTTTTGTTGTTAGGCATCCAGCTTCTTTATGCTTTTATGTCTTGTAGTTAAATTAATAAACTTTGTTTTCCCATTTTTTTTATTTCTCATTTTTGTTTATAATTTTAAGACATATTTATTCTGTCCTGATTCTCAGAGATTTTTCTTGGTCTAGCTGTGAGAATCCTGAGTTTTAGAAGCCCGTCATCCTCATCTATACAATTCTCATGTTACACCTTGTAAGAAAGTAATATTGTAAAATTGTGTTGCTCAAGGTCTTTCTCTGTTACTTTTATCCTGATTTATTCTTTTCTGGCTAAAACTTTGCATTTTTGGAAAATTATTCCCTCTGTGTTTAGATGCTGTGCAGCTGCAAGGGCTTTTGCTGATGCTTTTTAACTTTTGGACATTTGTGATGATGTGCAACTATAGCAGCAAAGTGATATTTTACAACCAGGAGCAGTTGATTAATATTTCAGTCAGAAGTTCAAATAATATCTTAATTGCAGCCCTACACCCCAGGTAAGTTGAAAAGAATGTGTCTTGGATACAAGGCAAGAGCGATGATATTTAATTTTGTTTGATCTGCATAAATATTGTTACGATGTGGAACAAAAGAAAGTATCATAAATTAATCCACTGTCAGATTCACATTGACTTCCATGGTTCATTTTTTGAGTTGAAGTTGCTTATTTGAGCAAATGACAGGTATGATCACATTTTTTAGTTGAGAGTAGTTTGGAAAAATATATGTGGGCTAATTATGCATTCAATCAATCTGCTATTGTTTGCTATTGTAGTAGTAGCTTTCTGTCCTTCGTATAAAGTGCCTCAATTCCTCATATCCTTCATATGTGTGAGCAGGGGTGCAACTACACATTATTCAGGTGGATGCGAAAACATAAATCGGCGCCCTCCCCCCCCCCATCTCCCTCTCCCCCGAACGAAGGTTGAAGGAGCGTGGAAAACATACGCTCGCTCCCCCCCAGACGAAGTTACGTGAAGGATAAAAATCGCTACATTTACCTCGTCACGTGCGCGAGGTGAAGGAGCGTAAGGCGCGCTGAAGTGTATGGGAAAACACCCTCTCCAGACGGGGTTTTGGCGCCCCCTCTGGTGCTGCGCCCCTATGCGTTGCATGCGCTGCATACCCACTTTTTGCGGCACTGTGTGTGAGGTATCGCTTACGCACTTTATTTAGCATAACATCAGTGAATCTGTGATCGATCTATATATTGGTCTCTTGAAGAAATCTCTTGATGTGCATTCACCTGAATTACTTAAGCCTGTCTTAACATAGCTGCACCTCCTGAGCCTGGTTTGGTCTTTGTGAAATTGAGGTCACAAAGACCAAAATGGATGGAGAAAGCCAGCATGAACTGATGGCACTATGTCAAACCTGAGAAACCAGGCTTGACATAGTGCCATAGCAGGATTTCATAATCCTACTTTTGTGAAAAAGCCCTCTGGATGACACCATATATGTTTACAAGCACTATATCATTGCTGAATCCATGTCAGGCTTGAAGTAAATCTAACTTTTTAATTAACAATCTCACGTTGCCATTTATGATGGATGGTATTCAGTGTGCACACCTGATCTTCTTCCTTCTCTCTCTCTCTCTCTCTCTCTCTCTCTCTCTCATCTTTGCTCCTCCTCTGCATCCGTGATGCCTCCTTTTCAACTCCTCTGGGATTTCTGGCTTCAGTTGTGGTATTATTTTAGCTTTTCCTAAGTTAATCAGCTTCTTCCTGTATGAACCACTCTGTTGCTATGGTTACACATCATAACAAAATAGCAAAGTATTGGCAAAAATCAGTCCAACTACACAGCATCCAAAACAAGGAGGAGCAGTTGTTCTGCTACCCTGAGCGATATAATTCTAGAATCAAGGACATGTTACTATAA
The DNA here is from genome assembly GCF_000485575.1 of Poecilia formosa. Taxonomy (NCBI): domain Eukaryota; kingdom Metazoa; phylum Chordata; class Actinopteri; order Cyprinodontiformes; family Poeciliidae; genus Poecilia; species Poecilia formosa. The sequence continues at coordinate 56,721 of NW_006800572.1, read as the reverse complement.
AGTATCATTTCTGCAACCCAGATATTGAACTGTAAGCAATAAGTTTCGTCCATACCATTTTCCAAAATAGTTCAACATTGTTTTTTCGGCAGCTTCTTGCTTTCCTCCGTTAGATGTTGCTGATAATGCAATGCCAGTCATCAGCTTAGTTGTTACTGAAAACCTAATTTTTGTGAGGATATGTGGCGATTTTAACCAGGTCTCAGTCTGCTGCAACAACTTTTTAGCTGTTCCACCAGAGAAAACAAAACACTGGATTTGTTTCATGTAAATGTCGTGTTTTTAATGTTTTTTAAGGTCCAGATTAAAGTACAGAGAGGACTGGGCTTCTGAAATTGTGGGATGAATTGCTTCTTGGCTGCACATTGGTGCAATTAGTAGCATTGTTTCCTTGCAAGAAGGTTCTGGGTTCAATTCCTGGCCTGAGGTCTTTCTGCATGGAGTTTCCATGTTTTCCCTGTGCATAAGTGGGTTCTCTCCAGGTTCTCCGGCTTCCTCCCACAGTCCAAAAACATTATTGTCAGATTAATTGGTCTCTATAAATTCTCCTTGGGTGTGAGTGTGTGTGCCTGGTTGTTTGTCCTGTTTGTCTCTGTGTTGCCCTGAGATGGATTGGCGACCTGTCCAGGGTGACCCCACCTCTCATCCTTTGACAGCTGGAGATAAGCACCAGTACCCTCCTGACCACAGTGGGATAAGGGTGTAAGAAAATGGATGGATGGTTGGATGGAATTGCTTCTTCACTTCAAGACTTTCACAATAGTCGACACTTTTTTCTGGTTTTAAAGCCAGACTGAGTCCTTGTATTTCTGTTGTGTAAACTCAGGCTTTTTATTATTTTATGTCATTTACTTTTCCTTGGGATAAAGTATACTTCAATAAAAAAATTTTCTGTTAATTAGCCAGCTCTCTGGGCTGGTTTAATATCTCGGGAAACACACTTTTATTCAGACTTGCCACTTAAATGTTACATACTTTTTGACATGATTTATAAATAATTAAGACTTTAGCTGTTTTAATAAACTAGATCTGTTCAAAATAACACAACTGAATGATCTGTATGTATGGTAAGTCTATGTATATAAAGCATTTGCATAATGCAATCTCAACACTGAAACAATTTCTTCTCCTTTAGATCACTCAGCAGCTGGAAGGGATCTGTTTGCAGGTGATTGGCCTGGTGCTGCAGAAGCCCATCATAGGTATGGCAGGTGTGTGTTCACAGGAGGCGAAGTGTTCTTTATTCTTTTCTCAAGCACATAGATCCAGTTCAGCATCAGGTTTACTCTCTGTTGAAGTGGAAAAATATGAAACTATTATTATATTTGTGACAGTCCCACTACAGTGAGTATTAAGCGGCAGACTTGTGAACGTAGGCAGCAACCGTGCTTATATAAACTTATTCAGAATTTGTCTCAAGCCGACTATAGTCTTAATCTCACCCATGCTGGTTGATCCATAGTGTGCTCGTGATAAATGGACCTATGTTGTGCTTATCTAGCTAACCTAGTCAGATTCACTTTTCAAAATACTTTTATACACAAGCCACATTCATTCAGCCAGTATCACAAATGTGCACACTTGGAGTTAGTGGCTTTCCCAGATGTGACCAATTGGTAGAACTGAACCTCAGACTGTGATGGTGATGTTACTCCTCCAGTTAAACACGTTGCAAACAAAAGTCTTTGTTAGATAACCTGCTTTATTTAGATGTGAAGCAGCTCCTAACTCTTTAAGAGGAGTTAGGACTTTCCTAACTCCTCTTAAAGATACTAGGGCTGTTGTAAACAAATATTTTAGCAATAGACTAATCTATTGATTATTCTTACGATTAATCGAGCAATTGGATAAAAAGAAGATCAAATAAAACAGTAATATTGCGTCAGTTTCATCAATTGGACTGATATCAACATTAGTCCAATTTTTCATATTTGAGCTTCCCTAACAGTAACTTTTCTGTAGTTTAGAAAACTAACCTGTAACAATAATAGCTCACTTTCTAAGTTAACTTGAAGAAAAGTTGTACAAAAATCTGAAATTATATTCAATTTAATAATAAAGAGGCATGCTCACAACAAATACACTTATTAAAAAAGTCTATATTCCAGCTTTTCATTTATGTATTCATTTTCAGTCAATTTAATAGATGAACTCTCACCTTGCCCAGCCATTTATAGCTTTTGTGTTTGTGTTAGTGACGGGATTTGACACCTTCGTTCATCACACTTAGAAACACATCCACCCGCTGTGTACGATGCGCTCCACCATTTGTTGAGACCGGGATGATATGAAATTTATTTTCCGGTTCGTCCATAAAGCTACGTATCTAAAGCACAGCTGACCGCAGTGTCCGTCTGTCCACTCACCTGTATAAATACACCTTCAGTGTTCTTCCCCACCATTCGCTCTGAACTGCCGTAGTCGTAGTCGAGCATCGCCCCAGTCAGATGCTTATTGGTCCCCCGAAAAACGACAGAAACCCAGACATTATCATCAATCAATAAAATCCTCCCAGGCCAAACTGTAACATTGGACGTTATTCTGCTAGCACTTAGCTTTTGTCAACAACTTATAGGTGGAAGTGACAGCACTGCACAACGCAAATAATAACCCAGACGGAATTATTCGAGGAATCATTTCAGTCCTAAAAGATACACTTACTCAATTTTTGATAGGTATATGTCTTCTTTCTTCCAACAGTTTTTTTTTATGAGCCATGTTGGCTGAGCCGTCCATAAATTTTTTTGTGTCACTAACATTTTCAGTTTACTCTGGGTCACTTATCCTCTTCCATGGACATGGCCTAAACTCTCTCTCTCTCTAGCTCAGCTTTATTTAAGGTCCAAGCTGCTTGTCTGAATCTTCACTGCAGATTATAAATGTGTGTGTTTCCTGTTCTTTGCAGAGTTCTATGAGGAAATCCTGTCTCTGGCCTTTGGCCTCACCTGTCAGACCATCTCCCCTCAGATGTGGCAGCTGCTTGGGATCCTGTACGAGGTATTCCAGCACGATTGCTTCGACTACTTCACAGGTACTTGCTTATAAATCTAACAGTACGGAACAGTTAGGAATGTATACTGCTTTCAAAATCCATTGTAATTTCTTGCAGGACAGTGATGTACTCCAAACCTTTAAACATGGAAAAATAAAACAATTCTGAAATGAAATACTTTTAGAAGACTTGCTGACTTAGCTGTAAAATTTCAGACATAAGAGCTTAATTGATCCAAAAATTCTCATAAGAAAATGATTTCAATTTCAAATTGGACGTGATTTTTTTATTTAGATTAGATTAATTACAGAAAAATTCAGCTGTAAAGTTGAGCTATTTTGTTAATAAATTCTTGGACTTGATTATAACAGCAGCCATCTACAAGAGCAGTGTCATTGACATCACTGTTTTTATTTCATTTTCAAAATAATTTGGTTACTTTTTTCTTTACAAGTGTTAATCCTTTTTGTTTTTTATAGTTGATAAATTTTATTTGTGTTGCAGATATGATGCCTCTTTTGCACAACTATGTTACTGTGGACACAGATATGCTTCTGTCCAACCCAAAGCACTTAGAGGTCATCTACAGTATGTGCAAGAAGGTAAGACTGGAAAGACGTTTTGCTGCTGTGCATTGTGAAGGTCCCTGCCTGCCTGGTGACGTTTAACATCGTCTCATGCTGCAGGTACTAACTCTGGATGCTGGTGATGATGCAGAGTGTCATGCTGCTAAACTTTTAGAGGTGATCATTCTACAGTGCAGAGGCAGAGGCATTGAGCAGGTCAGAAGCAGCTCCAATACCCATGTATTCATGTGGAGACATTTTAAAATTACATTTTATGCTCCTCATTCTTTAATTTAGAAACCACCATGTTTAAGAATATTTATATGTATTTTATTTTCAGCTGTTCACCTGGACAAAAAAGTAGTCAGAACAAACTCCTCGTTTCCACACCATCAGCACTTCCACCTTCTTTTCTCTTGATGTTTAGTAAAAGATCAAACGTATGGTTAACGTCCACATTTGTGTATTTTCTGCTCTAGTGTATCCCTCTGTTTGTGGAGGCAGTGCTGGAACGTTTGATGCGGGGGGTGAAGTCCAGCGAGCTGAGGACAATGTGTCTGCAGGTGGTCATTGCTGCCCTGTACTACAACCCAGCTCTGCTCATTCAGACTCTGGACAACATGCACTTTCCTCACAGCCCACAGCCCATTACAGCCCACTTCATCAACCAGTGGATAAATGACACTGAATTCTTCCTGGGGTAAGGGTAGAATCAGCATGAAATCGTCACATTTTCTATGTCCTTTTTAATAAGTGGTATAAAAATGTTCACGAGATGTTTTTTACCTATTGTGAATTATTCATTGCACAAGTTCAATTCTGGCCAATATAGTTGGCCAGATGAGGGCAGCAGAATACTACACTAATACATTTTATAATGAGAGTTGCTTAATTTTCAACAACACATTACTTTGTGTAATGAGTTGAAAAGCAAATTTCATGTTAATTTAAATGTCTCTTTTCATTTGGGTTTATTATCTTTCACACACACAGATCTTTATCTATGTGTAAGCTTTTCAAACATTGGAAGGACTCGTTACTCATTTTCCTTTTCAGTTGTGAACTGGCATGAATCTAGCTTACAACAGCTGGATTCATGCTCATAATAAATGACCTGTACTTGTTCAAATCCAGAGAACCCCAAAGTGCCTCACACTACATTCAGTCATTGACCCATTCACTCACAGATTCACATGTTGATGGTGGCAAGTTAGTGGAGTGTAACCACTGCCCTTGGGCAGTCTTGACAGAAGTGAAACTGTCATCCACTGAACTCTTTGACCACCACAAGCAGGTAAGGCAGGCAAAATCTCTTGCTCAAGGACACACCAACAGAGATCAACATAGACAGGACTGTAACCGGCACAGGATAAACTCCTACGACCATTGACACCATTGCAGCATGACCGAAATTGTAATATGTGTCCTTTTAAAAAAAAAAAAAAGTTTCAAAGTTCTTGAGCTCTGCCGCATTCTTACTTAAGTGATGCAATGGTGTAATTATTCTGGATGGTGCTACAGAAATCATGATTCATCTAATCAGACTGTCTTCTTCCATCGCTCCATGGCTCTGGTTCGGTTGGTGCTTTCATCATCACACATTGTTCTCTTGGATCAGTTTTAAGCTGCACTGACCTATATTTACTAGTGCTTTCTGTTCTGTTCTGTCTTGTCCTGTTCTTCTAGCAGGTTTACAGTTTTTTTGTAGGTTCTGGCAGGTGCAGACTGTGTCTGTCCCCACTGGCTGCACTCTCATTGACCTTTATCAACCCTACTCCAATAATTACTCTTTCTGATATTTCTTCTCCTTTCACCTCTCACAGGCTGTTTTACTTGCTATCTTATACCACTGCCAGATTACATGCCCCTAGACATGTAATCTAGGGGCATGTCTAGCATGCCCCTAGATTACTGTTGAGCAGCCCAATTTGAAGTGCTTGCCCACTTCCCTCCTCAGATTCCATGACCGTAAGATGTGCATCATCGGTTTGACCATGTTGATGGAGCTCCCCAGCCGACCGGCAGCGCTGGAAAGAGTAGCTGGTCAGATCATCCCTTCCATCCTGCTCCTTTTCCTGGGTCTCAAACACATGTATGCATCCCGTCTCATCAACAAACCAGACCTGCTTGCCCATGCAGGGGCTCATGATGAAGATCAAAATGGTAAAAAAAAAAAGGCGTAGCTGAGACTAAGCTATCCCTTCAACACATAAAGCGCCATTTTCTTAAAACTTTTTTAATTGAAGTGTATGTTTCACTTGAGGATCCATGATGATGACTGCAGTGAGTGATTCATTTTGTCTGTGAGCAGAAGAAATCCCCAGTGATGAAGATGAGGTGAATGAGAGCCAAAATACCATAAATCATCAGTCCAGCATGGCAGCAGGCCAGGGAGGTGACAACAACGATAATGATGATGAGGATGACTACTGGGATGAAGATGCTTTTGAGGGAACACCCCTTGAGGAGTACAGCACTCCACTGGACTATGACAATGGAGAGGACGAGTACCAGGTCTTTACCTCCGCCCTGCTAAGTAAGTTATGATTCATAAGTAAGTCATGTTTGCGTCTGAATAAGACACAAGCAAAGGGCCACACTTCCTGTTTTCATAAAAAAACTCCACCATCTTTTTTCCACTGTCCTGGAGTTCCTAATAAATGAAAATGTATTGTCTCCCCTCCCATGGTATTTTTTAAATAAATACCTGATCCAATCCCCTTATTTATATTTATATTGTATATATTTCTTACATTGTTTGCACTATTTTTGGAGTTGACTTTAATTTCATTGTACATGTGCACAAACAACTATAAGTTCAAGAAGAAACATAACCAATCCCTAACACTGCTTTGACGACCTTTGAAATATACTCTGGATCCCAGAGAAGGTTCCTGCAGTCAAAACGCAAATGGTTGTTTGCTTGTGTCTTACTTTATAGGTTTCTTAATCCATCCTCTGTACTGTCTACTGTTCAGTCTACAAAGAATTCCATAAGTGATTCTATATTATACTAAATTACACCAACATAACTGGACAGTTATTCAAATAGTTTTGAATATTTCATGTTATTTAGCCAACTCCTTTACCTGAATAACTCACAGGCAGTAGTGACTGTCTATGGGTTATTCAGGTAAAGATAGTGTAGATATCCATCTACTCTTTGGATAAATATCTAAGTAAACCAGTGATTTTAAACCTGTTTTTCACAAATCTCTCAGTAAATCCTAAGGTTTCTGAATACCTCCATCCTCACATGCAGTATTACAACAGGAGTGTGTGTCTGTGTGGGGTGGGGGTGCATGTTTCAGGAATTCAGAACAGCAATGCTGCCTGGTACCAGTGTTTGATGGCTCCACTCAGTGACGATCAGAAAAAACAACTCCAGGAAATCTACAGCATCTCACAGCAGAGAAGGAGCACCGCTGCCAAGGGCCACTGGTGAGATAACCAAAGCAGAGGTGGATTCAGAGAAGAGCAGAGCTTCAAACTTCCTGTTAAAAAACTTGAACCAAATGTTCAGTGATTTCAATTTCTCTGCCACTGGTCAGGGCCAGTTAGTACCAGATCAGGGCCTCTGGTCCTAACGCAGTTTTCTGAAAGCCTCTCCCGGGCTTTCATTTCATTTATTTATTCCAAACAGGTTTTTCAAAACAAGAAAAAAGCAATCAGTAGAACAGATTAAACATGTCCATACATAATCAAGAACAAAATTATTTGTTTACTACTACTTGTCTGTTTGAAAAGGAGTATAAAGAAGTGAACACTTATTTAATCTTATCCTTACTCTCAATTACTTAGCAAAAGGATGACAGAGTTCTTTTCTACTCTGTTGAGTTTGATCTTCACATTAATTTTTGTGTTTTCAGAGCGCCGAGGAGATATATGTCCTGCTGTATCAAAGGACTGGGTCAAAATAATAAATGAAAAAAAAAAAAAAAACAGAAGAGTAAAGAGAAGCTGACCTGACTTGAACTTTGATTTCTGTTCAGTTTGCTGTTTAAGAACAGATCAAGCCATATCAGGTGAGTGGGATTCAAACAAAACCAGATTGGATGAGGCTGGACTTGGGAGAGTTAAGGACCAGATGCACTGCTGTAATCTTCCTAACACCACACAGGATTGCTGTTCTAACTGTATATGTGTGTGAGGACATTTATAAATCTAACTGTTTGTGACCAGAAGAACCCCTGTAGATATTTTGTATGTGTAGTCCCTTCGGTCCATGGTGAAAGATCAGTCCTTCTGTCTGAGAAACTCTACAGCATGAAGACATCTCACAATGTGTCTTTACACTGTGAGCTTGTCTTTGTCTCTGTTCCTGAACACGCATCATCTCATGAAGTAAAACGCCATTTCCAGCAGGACACTGTGTGTACTGTATCCAGGACAAATGTTCACACACCTTTAGCTGGGATCTTCATTTTTAAATGTTTGGAGACAAATATTTCAGGAGGCATCTTTCTCTTGGTTTTGTTTTTGAATATTCTTCAGTGCTAATTTGGCTAATCTGAGAAAATCCTAAACATTCTCGTAACACTCTGCTGACTTGGTTTGGTTGTGTTTGTACTCCTGCAACTATATTTTGTTCAACATTAAAATTAATTCATCAGTCCTAAATGTACAAAATGTGTGTGTCAAATAGGAAGAAACAACAACTGTTCAAACATTTCTTTGCAGTCCTGGGAAATATGGAATAAAATAAATTAATCTTTCGTATGTCGCACTTGAAATATTTCAACACTTTCAACTTTTATTTTGTGTAGCTCAGAGTGGTTGGTTTATTTCTGTCACTAGAAGGTGCTAGCTTTGGAACCTACGTCACTGCGTGTGACGTTTACGTCTGGTGCAGTCGCTCGGCGCCATCTTTGTTGGCCACAGACCAAAACAAACTAGTCAGAACACCAGTGTTTCCTTTGTGTTACCGACCACAGTGAAGTTGTTTTCAAGTTGGATACTGGATATTCGCACTCCGTGGAGTAAGGGGTTAGGTTATTTCTTTGTTTAGATCTTCTAGTTTCTCTTGCTGTGTGTAACCCACGTGACCGCCATGACCCACCCAGCTTCCCTTTGTCCCTTTAACTTCTGGGACCCTCATGTGTATTTCCGGGTTTTTCACTGTGCTGCTGCTCACTGTTGGTTTTGGCGTCGGTTGTTAATAAAACAATCTAAAATCACCAAATTGACTCACCACTGAACAATTTAAATCCCTAAAACTCGAGGATCCGGGGTTGGGCTTTGTTGACGCCTGGTATACCATTCTGATGAGAACAAGTTAACATTGCATCCACCTCCTCAGACAATCCGTTACTCGACGGTCAGGTTTTTTTTCCCTCCCCCTTCATCGACTTGCTTGATGACAGAGGATGGCGAGCTACCCACACACCACCTGGTGTTAGGAAAACGAAAGACACTCTCCACACAGGAAAGCCAAATGACACTTTTCACACAGGAAACAAACTAAACTCTAAGGGAGTATTCAAAGGAAAATAACTATTCTCCCTTTGTTCGTGGACTTCCTTTGGACTCTATTGGGATTTGAAGTATCACTGATTTTTTTTTGGTTTTTTTTTTTGATTGCTCCGTTTTTTTCCCTCCTCAATTTATTTTTGTTTTGTTCTTATTATTATTATTATTATTGCCACTGCAATAAATAGCAATAAAAACAAACCTCTTTGCATCAGTTGCATCAATTATCCACCCCAATCATGACTACATGCCGTACCTACTTCTGATTCTACAAAGTGGTTAACACTAAACCTTGCAGTCAGACCTGCGCATTTAAAAAGAGCATTACATTTGGCGAGCCAGCCAGGAGTCTTGTAGTGGGTGAATAATTGAATAATTCTACAGTGCTTTTATTTTGGACGTGTTATCATTAACAAAAGGAAAAATGGATGTTGTTATTCAGCTGGGTTTAAACATGCAACGATCTGTTAGTTACTGGCACTCAGAGCTGTGAGGTTTGCCATGTCAGTGATCCACAAAATATATTTTATAAAAACCTGATTGTCGAGTTTGAAGAAGATTCTACATTAAATGCATTACAACCCCTTTTCCCATATGATTACCCTTCCCGAACCACAGTAGATGCAATATTTCGTGTTGCATCTCTCGCTTCAGAGTATGCAGCTTTAGTGAGGAGCAGCAGCCTTCCCATGGACTACATTGATGAGCTGAAGAACATGGCTAAATGAAGTGGAAAACAGTTTGAGGAGGTCCTGAAAGGTGTGATGGATCAAATCAGTATACATTTGGAGACAACAGGAGGTGATGATGGAGATGATGATGATGATGGTGGTGATGATTCAGATGATGATGATGGTGGTGATGATGGAGATGATGATGGTGGTGGTGAAGAAGAGGAAGAAAAAAAGAAAGCATCCTCACCTTAGCACAATCTGTGCAAAATCAGCAGATGTTACCAACTGTGCCTCAAGCCTCTTTAGCCCCTCCAACCCATTCGTCCACTGATCAGCAGGGAGCACCACCTGGACCCAGTCACTCCCGTATACCACCAACCCAGAGGGTTCCTTTGTCGAGGAATGACCTTATTCCACAGGACGTTCAAAGAGTTGTGGTGGAGCATGTTGTAAAAAATAGTGACTTTTCCACATCTTCACTTAGACTCCGCTCATTTTCAGGAAAAATTCCTAAACCAAGCAATGAAGCGGACTATGACTCATGGCGATTTGAGATCGCCATGAGTCATGATGATTTGTTACTGTTACTTGCTGATCCCAGCTGATCCCAGCCTTTCCAGGTTGCATGTTAATCGGCGAATTGTTGAAAGTTTGTTGTCACCAGCTGCAGATTTAATTAAATGTTTGAGCCCTGGTGCACCACCTTCCACTCTTCTTCAAGTCCTTGATTCAGCTTTTCAGACAGTACAGGATGGAGAGGAGCTTTTTGCTCAGTTTTTAAACATTTTTCAGAACCCTGGAGAGCGGCCATCTTCCTATCTCCAGCGATTGCAGCTTACCCTCAGCACAGTAATAAAGAAAGGAGGAATATTACCAAGAGACAAAGACACACATTTACTTAAACAGTAAACTCAGTCATCTCCAAGTTGCAGCTTGAGGAGAAAAAAAGCAATCCTCCCCCATTTTCTGAACTTTTGTTGTCACTCCGGACAGAAGAGGACAGACAAATTGCTAAAGAATCCCTAATGAGAAAGCACATTCATTCATCTAAACAAAAAGTGACCATTCAGTCTCAGAGTACCTGCTCTTGTGGTCATGACACAGTTAATGAAGAACTGAAATAACTAAAAGAGCAGATTCAACAACTCCAACGGCAGATGTCTTCCTTCATGTCCAGAAAGACACCTGTTAATGTAAAATCAGAACTACGACAGACCAAGTCTAAGCCAACACCTCAGACCGCGAACTAGGTGTAGCTACCGTGAGCAACACCTCACCTCAGACCGCTGGAAGACCAAAGCCAGGGTACTGTTTTAACTGTGGTGAGAATGGTCATATGTCTTCCCAATGTAGCAACAAAGCAAATCCAAGCCTTGTGGAACAAAAGAAGAAACAGCTTCATCAGAAACAATAAGCGTGGGATGAGAAAAAGTCAAGTCAGCAGTTAAATGAAATGCAGTTCCTGCTGAGGGACACCCAGGAGCTGCCACCATCAGCTGTCCCGAAACCCACTCTGAATCACATTTTGTATTACTTAAGGGTCTAATCAGTACAAAGAGTATGGGCCAAATCCAAATAAAGGGAACCAACTTCAGCTGCCTTCTTGACATCGGGTCGCAAGTCACTACAGTACCAAATTCATTTTATAATACCCACCTCTTTGACCATGAAATTATGTCTCTGAACAATCTGTTGGAAGTTGAGGGCGCCAATGGCCAAAATGTACCATACCTTGGGTACATTGAATTAAATTTGACTTTTCCACCTGAATTTCTTGGCTCACCAATTGAAGTGGACACCCTAGCTTTGGTAGTCCCAGACACCAAAACCACACATCCACTTTTACTAGTAGGCACAAATACACTTGACATTTCCTACAAGAAGCACCTTGAGAGCCAGTCTACTACTTTTAAACCCACTGCCTTTGGGTATCAAGCTGTCTTGAAGATCCTGCAGAACAGGCATGTTCAAAACTCACCTGAACATCCAGTTGTTTTAACTCTGCAGCCTGACCAACCACAAACCATATTGTCTTGCCAAACTGTTGTCCTTGAGGGATATTTGACCACACGGTTATTGAGGGAAGAGAAGGTGGTTGTTGTTGAACACCCAACCTCTTCCTGTCTGCCTGGGGGACTTATGGTTAAAGCCTGTCTCATTAACATACCTCAACATCAGCCTTGTCACCTGCCAGTTGTAGTAACTAATGAGTCAGACCATCCAATTATCATCCCCGCGAGAGCAGCCATTGCAGAGATTGCTGCATTAGAGTCTGTTATCTCCAAAGAGCACAGTGTCAAAGTCCATGACAAGCCTGCAGAACCATTAACACCTCAGCTTCAATACAATTTTGGAGAATCGCCTCTAACATCAGAATGGAAAAGTCGGATCATTTCAAAGCTCAACAGCATACCAGAGGTCTTTGCCAAACATGACCTTGATTTTGGTCGTACAGACAAGGTGAAACATCAAATAAAATTGTCTGACCCTACACCGTTCAAACAAAGACCACGCCCTATACATCCACAGGATGTTGATGCTGTGAGAAAACATCTTCAAGAACTGCTTGAGTCTGGAATAATCCGTGAATCAGAATCTCCATTTGCTTCACCCATTGTGGTGGTGCGTAAGAAAAATGGCTCTGTACGCCTCTGTATCGATTATCGGAAACTTAACATACAAACCATTAAAGAGGCTTATGCACTTCCAAAGCTAGAAAATGCATTCACCCCACTGGCAGGCTCTACATCAGGGGTGCCCAAGTCCAGTCCTCGAGAGCTACCATCCTGCAAGTTTTAGAAGTATCCTTACTCCAACAGACCGGGATCAGCTCTACAGAGGCCTGATAACGAGCCATTCATTTGATTCAGGTGTGTTGAAACAGGGATGCATCTGAAAGTTGCAGGATGGTAGCTCTCGAGGACTGGACTTGGGCACCCCTGCTCTAAATGGTTCTCTGTGCTGGATCTAAAATCTGGGTATTACCAGATAGAAATGGAGGAAGCTGACAAGAACAAAACAGCCTTTGTTTGTCCTTTAGGCTTCTGGGATTTTAATCGCATGCCACAGGGAGTGACCAATGCTCCAAGCACCTTTCAACGACTCATAGAAAAATGTATGGGTGAGCTCCATCTGAAAGAAGTTCTGGTTTTTATTGATGATTTGATCATCTTTGCACCAACTCTTGAAGAACATGAAGAAAGATTGATGAAAGTCCTAAACAAATTAAAGGACTTTGGGCTAAAACTGTCCAGTGAAAAATGTGTGTTCTTCCCAACTTCAGTGAAGTATCTTGGCCATGTGGTGTCCAAGGACGGTGTGGAGACGGATCCTGATAAAATTTCCACCATTGCATCTTGGCCAGTGCCAACGAACTTGAAGGAACTGAGATCGTTCCTGGGATTTGCAGGATATTATCGGCAATTTGTGAAGGACTATTCTACAATTGTCAAGCCGCTACATGACCTTACTGCCGGCTATCCACCTAGCCGAAAGAAACTAAAACCTATGTTGAAACCCCAGAACTATTTCAACCCAAAAGAGCCTTTTGCTGAACGTTGGACTGAATCCTGTCAGCATGCATTTAAAACCATTATTGAAAAACGTACTACTTCTCCTGTACTTGTATTTGCAGATCCTCGCAAGCCATACACTCTCCATACTGATGCCAGTTCTGCAGGCCTTGGAGCAGTACTATATCAAGAAAATGATGGCAAAAATCGAGTTGTAGCTTATGCAAGTAGAGGTCTGTCCAGAAGTGAATAAAACTACCCAGCACATAAATTAGAATTTCTGGCACTTAAATGGGCAGTTACTGGGAAGTTTAATGACTACCTATATGGCACACAATTCACTGTGGTCACAGACAGCAATCCGCTGACCTACCTTTTGACATCAGCTAAGCTTGATGCTACAAGTTTATAGATGGCTCTCTGCTCTGTCCACATTTACCTTCAAGATTGTTTACAGAGCAGGAAAACAGAATGCTGATGCTTATGGGCTGTCCCGATGACCACATCCTGAAATGCCTGATGATCTTAAATCCTGCAAAGAAAGGGAGAGAGTGTTAAAGTCCGTTCAACATCATCTCGAGGAACCAGGTTGCACCTCGATTGACCAGCACATTGTTGAAGCCATCTGTGACCGCCAACTGGTGCTCAGCTCAAGCAATGACCATGCCCTTGTTTTCTCTTTGTCTGCCCATGTGGAAAGCCTACCTGACAGTTACACAAATGACACCCAATTTGCCACCTCTGTTCTCCCTCGGTTCTCCACTGCTGATCTTGCTGCCAAACAGCAAGCTGATCCCATCATCCAACATGTGATTGCTCAGCTTGAGAGAGGGGAATCTCCACCACCATCGCTGAGAGATGTGAACTTCCAGATCTGCCACTCCTGTTGAGAGAAGTAAATAAACTGGAGCTCCGTAACAACCTTCTTCTTAGGAGATGGCAAGTGGGAAGTAGTGTTGCCTATCAGCTAGTGTTACCAGAGGAGTGTCGGCATATGGTGATGGTTCAGCTTCATGATCATATGGGCCACCTTGGGATCGAGAAGACATTGGACTTGATTCGGTCCCGGTTTTTTTGGCCACGAATGTCCACTGACGTTTACAACAAAATCAAGACCTGTGAACGATGTGTAAAAAGGAAAACCTTACCAGAACGGGCTGCACCTCTTGTTAACATCAAGACTTCAAGACCTCTAGAGCTAGTGTGCATGGACTTCCTGTCTCTGGAGCCAGACCGCAGAGTGAGAGATATTCTTGTGATTACAGATCACTTCAAAAAATATGCTGTCGCAGTTCCAACACCAAATCAGAAAGCTTGAACTGCTGCTAAATGCTTGAGGGAAAATTTTTTGTCCACTATGACATTCCAGGGAGGCTACACAGTGACCAAGGACCGGATTTTGAGTCCCGTACCATCAAAGAACTTTGTGATATTGCTGGCATCCATAAAGGAAGGACAACTCCTTATCACCCCAGAGGTAACCCTGTGGAAAGATTCAATCGCACGTTGCTTAACATGCTAGGGACATTAAGTGAGCAGAATAAATCTCAATGGAAAGATGTTGTAAAACCACTTGTTCACACATACAATTGCACTAAGAATGATGTCACTGGCTTTTCTCCATACGAACTAATGTTTGGTCGCCAACCTCATCTTCCCATAGATGTGGCTTTTGGGTTACCACTGGAAGAGGACACCTCCACCTCTTGCCTGCAATATGTCCAAAGATTGAAAACGCACCTGCAAGACAGCTATCAGTTGGCTGCGGAGAACTCAGAGAAGGTGATGTCCCGCAACAAGACCTCTTTTGATTGGCATATCACCATTTCCGAACTTGCCGTAGGAGACAGGGTCCTTGTTAGAAACGTCCGACTGAGAGGAAAGCACAAATTGGCTGACAAATGGGAACCTGACATATATGTAGTGGTGAACAGGGCCGGCAACCTCCCTGTTTATACTGTAAAACCAGAGAACCAGGATAAACCTCTCAGAACACTCCATCGTGATCTTTTGTTGCCTTGTAATTACCTAGTTTAACAAAGCCCTGTAAAAAACTTACCTGTGAAGAGGAAAAAGCACCTGCCTGTGAACTTACCTGACCCTGACAATGAAGATGCATCAGAAGATGAGATCATCTCACCTTTGTATGATCCTTCTTCCTTCAAGCCTGTGAAATTCATCACTGTTGTTAATTCACCATCACCTCTTATCCAGCAACTTGTTCCACCTGCAGACCTACCTGAAGTTTCTGATCAGCCCCCATCCTCTGCTGCAGAAGAGGATTTGGAACAGGAGCTCCCAGTTGTTACAGAGGAACCAAGGAAACTTCAACCTGTGGACAGAGAGGCGGTAAACATCAGTTCAAAAACTAATGATTCTCCAGGAGATGCTGCTGGAGATCCTGCTGCTGAGGGAGGTCCTGTTCCTGAGCCTGTCACTCCAGAGCCCTCCACCAATAATATGGAACCAGAAGTGGACTTAATTGTTCAAACAGAACCATCAAGCCCTGAAACAGAATCATCAAGTCCCGAAACAGAATAATCAAGCTCCGTAACAGAACCATCGAGTCCCGAATCAGAACCATCTTTGCGGAGGTCAACCCGAGCAAGAAGACCACCGGAACGTTTACAGTACTCCCAACTCGGTCATCCGCTGTTGAAGAGTATCCAGTTGTTGTTTCATGGACTGACCACTGCATTTACACATGCTCTTGAAGGGACTGAGGAGGATGAACACATGACTGTTCCTGGTATTATCCAGCCAGCCATCCAGACTCAACAAATGTGGTGATCATCTGAGGTAATTCATTTTATGAATATTTTTATTTAATATAATTTTGGTTAAGAAATAAAAAGGGGTCAAAATGGAATAAAAATATGCCTAATCTTAATAGTTTAGTAGAATAATTTAACACACATTTTGAGTTAATAGGTCACATAACCTAGAAGCTATTGAAGAAAAATACTAAATTTTGACTACAGAAATTGCTAAAAAAAAATATAAAAAGTGTTAAAATGTAATAAAGATGAGTGTGCCTCATCTATACAGTCTAGTAGAACAATTTCACACAGATTTTGAGTTAATGGCTCACAATTTGGAAGCTATTGAAGAAAACATTTAATATTAAAATTATTTAAATTATTGAATATGACTTAAAATTTTAATAGAGGATAGTGTGCCTCATGTAATAGCATGAATGACCACTTTTTTGTATCCACAAGACAAAGCATTTATTTACAGGAGGGTTTGGTTCAGAAATTGATGGTCCCTATGTGAACCTCCAAGAGCTTGAGGAGGGAGCGGTAGAGAACAGCTGGCCGAAATTCATAAATCGGATCAACCTTGAGCTAAACGCCCCTTACTCCAGGGAGCGCGAATATCCACACAGCAAATCCAGGAGGCCTGGATTTGCTAACCCTAACCCTAACCCTAACCCTACCCAGATCAACACTGTCAGATTTGATTTCAACACTTTTAAAGTGTCTATATGGGTCCACACCAGAAAGTGTTAATTTAACTCTTTTTGGAGAGTTGGTACCTTAACTCTTATAAAGTGTCAGATATCAAATCTGCTGGAGTTAATCATTTAACACTTACTAACACTAATTCAGTGTTAGATCTTAATATTAACTCTCACAGAGTTTTTTTTTAACTTCAGAAGAGTTATTTGTAATTAATATTAAATAGGTATTTTATTGTTTGAACTTTTAAAAATTCTTTGGAAAATAAACATTTAATAAAGAGGCAATGATTTTCTCAAATGCATTTATTTAAAAATATGCACCATAATTACAAAACATATTACACTGTGGAATAATATGCATGTTTCACATGTCACTTTCATTCACATATTGCTTTTTAAAAGGTCTGACATCAGCAGTGCAATACAAAATGCAGCATGCTTAATACATTTTTCTTCAATACAATATGCATGAAATTGTTCAAAGTACAAGGTGGAGAAAGTAAAGCCTGTATCAATGCATGCAGTTCATGTAATATGATAGAGTACATTTTCTTTTAACTGGTGGATTGCCAGATATTACAGTACATAACAGACCAACCTGATATTCAGATCCATCATTTCTTATCCAGTTTCTGTTAATAAGAGACAGATCCTCTCTGCACTCCACCAGAGAGATGTCCATCACTAACAGATTGTCTTCAGGTTGTTGGGCTGTTCGTGAAGTTTGGCCGGAGACACCAACAAGCTCCTCTACTGCATCGGACCGTCTTCAGTCTCTGAGTACTACAGCCAGTGTCGGTCTCTGGACCATAACAAACAAAAACCATAACAATGAGAAATGGAGCGAAGGAATACATTTTTACAACTCTAACAACAAGCCTCCATTACAGAAATGTGGAGTTTCAGAAATATTAACACTTACATAATCATTTTTGGAGCTTGAATCTTCGAAGAATCCATGGAGGGATCAGGAGGGGGAGGTTAGGCTGAGACTGGAGATTCATCCGCAACCAAACTGGTTCTAATATATACAAAAAGGCAATAAAAGGATTAAAACATGCTGCAAAACGTATTTAAGACGACACAACAGTGGGATTAATGCTCTCAAAGTAAAAGTCTATTACATTTTTTCAAAGGAAAAAAATCGATCAGAAAGGTTGATAAATCTGACCAATATGAATGTAAACGTTCAATATAATGAAAAACATACTCCAGATTATTACGGATCTGTTCAAGTTAGCCAATAATTTGATTAAATGTTCACCGGCTCGATATTTTTCCAACAAATACTCCGCTAACATTCGGCATGCTAAGCTAAATATGCTAACACCGAGCCGTGTGGCGAACGTGACGTCTATCATACAGGTTGAGCTCAACTCAAAATAATAGTTATAAACCATCTCAGAAAAAAATGACTTACCGAGTGCAGTAAATAACTCAGACATGTGGAGAGTAAATAGTCCTGAAATGACTTGGCTTCTGTTGCTTCGGTGGGAATCTGTGATTCTGGGGCGGAGGCAGTGAATTAACTCCTTCAGTTTTAGAGCCGCTGGTGGAGTTCAGAGTTAAGAAGTCAAGAGTTATTGATTCCATTTTAACACCTCTAGATTTGATAAGGAAACACTTTGTTTTAACACTGGATTTTAACTACTAATAATATACACCCCAGAGTTACATAAACAGAATGTGACTCTACTAGAGTAAAATTAACTCTGCTTTTGCAAAAAGTCTACTAACACCAAAACATTTAACACTTTTGAATTTGCTGTGCAGTATCCAACTTGAAGACAACTTCACTGCAGTGGGTAACATAAAGAAAACACCGGTGTTCTGACTAGTTTGTTTTGGTCTGTGGCCAACAAAGATGGCGCCGAGCGACTGCACCAGACATAAACATCACATGCAGTGACGTAGGTTCCAAAGCTCTATGCATGTTGGTGGTCATTTGACATTAATATGAGAGAACTTTGTGTTGTTAATATTAAACCATTAAATATTTGTCAGCAATGCCTTTGAACTGCATGACTTGGGGTAAACGTTTTGGGCCTCCTTCCTCCTTATGACTTCCTACCCTTCCATATTCACAGCTGTGAATATTATGTTCTTCAGTGAAGTCAAGTATATCTTTGACTTCATATTTCAGCAACATGGCAGTTCAAAGTGCTTTACACAATAAAAATATAATATAGTAACCAATTATGAAACGAGCAATAAATATTAGATTTTGTCAGAATGTGATATTGTGAAGAATAGCCATAATCAAACATGCAACAAATACATTGATCACTTCCAGATAATATTAATCAGCTTGTTCCAGATTCATGGGGCATAAAAACTGAATGCTGCTTATCCTTGTTTGGTTCTGTGGATGCAGAGTAGACTTGAACCAGAAGACCTGAGTGGTCTGGAAGGTTTTTACAACATTGTATTTTGGTGCTAAGCCATTCCGTGATTTATAAACTAACAACACTATTTTAAAGTCTATTCTTTACTTCGTTTTAGTTAGGACGCTAGCTGCAGATCTGTGAAGACACTGTTGAAGTAATCAAATCTGCTAAAGATAAACACATAGATGAGTTCCTCTAGATTTTTGGGACTTTAATCCTTTGATCTTAGAAATGTTCTTAAGGGATTAGAAGGCCAACTTTGTAAGCAGTACACTTTTGTGAGAACATCACACTTAAAATAAAACATGGCGATAGTTTGATTTTTTTATGCTTTGCTTCCTTAAAACCTGGACAGTTTACCATGTTTAATGGAATCAAGAATTTTGCAGAAAAGGAGAGTGCATAAAAATCCTCGGTGGTAAAAGACTCATTCCCAATTTGTGCAAACTTTTTGCCAGCTATGGCTGGGATAACTATAGATTCAGTGGGCCAAATTCTTGCAAAGGGTCATGTTGGTTTGGATAACTTTTTCCCTTAATAAAAAAGGATTACATTTCTATATTTAAATATTTAATTGTCAGATGTAATACTCTACTCTTTCAAAAAAATTGTCACGTTTTTTTATGTTCTGGAAGATGAAAATTATTATGACTAACAGAAGCTAATAAACATAAGTCTGTGTATTTTATTTTATCCATAACGTGTTCCACTTAGTGAATTGCGTGACTGAAATAAATAAACTTTTCACTGAAAAATCTAAAGCTAATTCTATTAAAGTAAATGTAACTTATTTTTATAGGGATGCATGTGGCTCTATGTATTTGTTCCTTCAGTTATTTGCAGTACAGACCCATTCAGTAAATTAGAATATTGAAAAGCCCATTTATTTTAGCTACTTTATCACTAAGTGAAACACATTCTAAATCCTCATGTCCCCTCGAGGGCTTCGTACTCCAGCGTTTAGAAACAGAGGCTTATTATTTGTTCTGCTGTGTTGCTGCTCATGTGAAGTCGATAAGTTGGTGGCGCTCACACTGCCTGCTCTCAGCCCTCGCCCTTGGTATGCACAGACTTCTCTGCACCTGCTGCAGTTCCCAAGGCCAGAGGTAGCATATATTTGCGCATGCGTAAGACAGTCGCGAGCTCAATGAAGATGTCGCATTCAAGTGCTCCACTTTGGCTCGCAGAATTAACACTGTCACTTATACACAGCTTCCATCCAGCTCTCATCCAAGTATAGCTATAGGGCAAGTGGGAATGTTGTGTTGGTTCATTTATACAGCAAAATCAACGTTGCTTTAGGCTATTGTGTATTAGTATTAGTATTACCTTAAAACAAAGTTTTGTCTTCCAACGCGTTTTATCAGCATTTCTCTGAATAAGAAATGAACACATGTAATAATAATAAACAAGAAACGCCGATATTGGGATCAGTGGGTTATTGAACAAATACATGAAATTAAAACCATAAATAATTACTTTACATAACTAAAATGAGAACAGCCAGTCAGTGAAATCGCTGAAATTTAATTCAGGAAAAACTGAAAGGAGTAAGTTTTACATTTTCTAGTAGGAGTATGCAGCGACCTGAAAGTTGTTTGCCAACCGCCATAAAACAAAAAGAAGAAGAAGAAGAAGAGTATGCAGCGCATGCCGGAGCTAATGTTCCAAATTGCCTATACTTTCGGACTGAACCTGAAGGCAGCACAACACATCCACACTGTCTGACCTCGGCAAACTCAGCCGCTGCCTGCCCGACGGTATGGTTGTATTTTCTGGCGTGTTTGACTTTCACCTCAGCCAAGCGGTGCCGCGGTGGAAACCAGGCCCGACATGACTGTTTCGGGGCGAGAGACGAAAGGCCACCAGAAGGGGCGGCTGCTTCTCCAGTTGGAAGTGGCGTGGGCTGCAGCTTGCTACGTTGCGCTGTTCCTTCTGTGCTCGCTGTGCTACAGCAACTCTCTCTACGGGGAGTTAGTGCACGATGATGTGTGGGCTATCGTCAACAATCCGGATGTCCGACCGGGCTCCAGTTTGCGGAACATCTTCAGGAACGATTTCTGGGGGAAAAGGATGGCGGACAACACTAGCCACAAGTCCTACCGACCTTTGTGCATCCTTACCTTCAAGTAAGTTCTCACTCCAACCCCTAGGCTTTGGGTTGTTGTCACTTACATTGTGGCTGATTTTCGTCATGTTACTACTATCCCACATTTCATATCAGTGTTTTAATGAACAATTGGGAACCATTTCTCAACGGGGGCCGTAAATGCGACATACATTGGTTTCTAAAAACTCAGTAGTAAGTAACACCGTGAAACTTAAGGGACAAACTCCACATTCTTCCACTCAAACACCCCAAACTCCGAGGCAGGGCCGGCCCAAGCCTGCATGGGGTCCTTAGCGAAATTTGGTTTTGGGGTCCTCTATTTCTGCTGTTAATGTGGGCACGCTGCAATCAACAGTCAACGATTAGATTATTCACACACGTGCTAAACTTATTGCATCTCTGACAGTGCTGTTTGCATCGTATCCTATATGCAGTATAGGATGCATTTATTGGCCAGCCGATTTTCTTAACTTTTGGGACTCGGTGATCAGCTGATACTTGCATGTAAACCAGATGTTGAAATCTCCCTCCTCAGCTCTGTTTCCAGTTGGTATCTTGGGAGACTGCTGTTCGTCAGTTTGCAACAGTCTTATCTACCAGGATATTGAAGGAGTGAGGGATGTGGAGCCCACAATAACTTTGTTTCCAGCTGTGAAGCCTTGAAGTTCATTTCAGTTTGTTTGGAAACTGTTTGCGCTTGCTGGCTATGTGCTTGTCCTTCTACAGTCTTTGCTGGAACAGTGATCTCGTTGTTTATATTGTCCTGGGTTTGAGGCCTGGCATTAACAGTGTTGAAGAGATTAGCAGGGAAAACCATTTCCCAACTTGATTAAGAGTGAATCTGTCCTGTTTTAAGAGATGACACTCCCAAAATATATTGTGGTTGTCAATGAAGGTCACTGAGCTGGCAGAACTTTATTTAATAAATTACTTGTTAATCATAAACAGTCTGCTGTAATTCTCATCTTTTCATCCAGCTTTTGGTATTGGTTCACTGAAATCTTCATTTTCAGATTTTCAATTGTGCTTAGAAGATGCTGAATGTCATTTTTCAGAATTTCTTATTTTTATTTGGCCAGATTATTAGCTTTGTGGAAAACGGCCAGATTTATATGCCCCTAAAACAGCTAAATCGTAAAAATGACTGTATAGGTATTAATAGAATGCTTAGCTGAAGTTAGATCAGGGATGGACATACATTTTCTTCACCTCCATCATAGCAAAATTCAAATCATATTTGGTCAAAACATTTGAACTTAAAATCCAGACTCAATACTTGGTTCTTTAGCTGTATTTTGTCAGACTCTCTTCCAGGAATTTTGGTGTTATCTTTGATAGCTGTTTAAAATTTGCCAAACAAGTTAGTTCCCTTGTTAAATCAAGTTTTTATCTCCTGCGGATTTTAGCACAGGTGAAATCTTATTTTTGTTCTAAGGATTTTGAAGGAATTATCCATGCCTTCATTACATTGCAATTGGATTATTGTAATTCATTGTATAAAGGCATGGATAAATCCCTGATACAGCATCTTCAAGTGATCTAGAACAGTGTTTTTCAACCACTTTTCACACTAGTGTGCCGTGAGTGATCGTCAGGTGTGCCGTGGAAATTATTCAATTTCACCTTTGGTACCGTATTTTTCGGACTATAAGCTGCTACTTTTTTCCTAAACTTTGAACCACGCGGATTGTAGCCCGGTGTGGCTTTTCTGTGTATTTTTCTTCAACCACCAGGGGGCTCTCTTGCAGGAAGTGAATCATTAGGAGTCAAAATTGTAAATCAAAGAAGAACGGGTTAATTTTCATTTAGAACAACCACATGCTAGCAGCAGGCATGACGGAGAAATGTTTTCAAACTCATATGATGCAGCTTTTAAGTTGAGGGCTGTCGATCTGCCACTACAGGAGGGAAATAAAGCCGCTGCACTTAAGCTCGGTGTGAACGAAACCATGGTTAGTAGTGGCTAGCGGCGTAATCATGTAATTTTCTTACCACTAGATGGCAGTAGGTACAGAGCATTTTACATTAAAACAAGAGAATTAGTGTTGCATGAATGTTACAGGTAGCGGTGAGAGCATAGACATAATATAAGGATAGACCCTCATGGACCGCTCTCGCCTATTGTCGCTGACGAGATTTAGGGCGGCCATCTTGGAGCGGTACACCACTCCACTCAGCGTTATGTGTTTAGCAGCACAATGACGTATCAGCGGATTTAATCGATCATAACACACTTTTCTGTTACTGGAAACCATATTCAAACATCTATCAAAGCAACATTTATAAACAATTGTATTTTTAAGTATGTTTTTAATACATAGTTCATCATATTTAAATATGCTTAGTTGCTAAAACAATAGAATAGGAATGGAATATTCTGATATCGATGTATGAAGAGCATATTACAAAGCACACAGCCGTTCATAATTTATTTATTTAGTAATATCAATACATATTTATCTAACTATACAAACACTAATAAATAAAGATTAATAATGGCACAAATAAATAATGATTAATACTGAATGCAATAATCAGTTGCTGCTGAAAGTCCCTCGGTCGCGACTTAAGAGAAAAGGAGATCGGGTTTTTTCCGTTGCTGCTCCTTTTCTCTGGAATAATCTACCTTTCCAGATTAGATCTGCCCACAGCCTGGATCATTTTAAATCACTTCTCAAAACTCATTTTTATTCTTTGGCATTTAATTGAGCCCTGCTCCTGTAACTCTGCTGTTGTGATGTTTTATTATTTTATTTTCTTATTATTATGCTTATTTTTTCATATATATATTTTTGTATTTTCTCTTTCTCTTTTCATCAACTTATTCTATTTTCATTTTATGTACAGCACTTTAGTGCTGTACATAAAATGTTTTTAAAAGTACTATATAAATAAATTTGACATTATTAGATCCAATGTGTATGTTTTAGGGCAGTTTTAAATGATTATTTAGTAATTAGGTAATCTATTAAGTATTTAGATGATTGAGTAATCAAATAAAAAAAGATAAATTAAATGTTGGTAAATACTCTCATAACAGCAGAGAGTATTTGCTGTTATACTCTCCAAAGTTTCATATTTCTGCCTCCCTAACAATTACTTTTCTGTAGTTTATAAAATTATCCTATAACAATAATAAATAAGGTCTCATTTTCAAGAGGGACCTGGGAAGAAATCTGCAACACACAAGCTGGTTACACAAAAGTAAAACAAATTACAACATATGCACAAGTTTAAAACAAATTACAAACTGTTTAAAAGCAATGATACTGGTTGATGGAATCATGTTACATGTTTTTAAGAACCACTAGAAATAAGTCCAATTAAATCAGATCTCACATCTTCTGATAAGACTGGAGCTGGAGGAGCCATCACACTGAATGCTTGCTTCCCTTTTTCTGTTCGAACACAGAGGACATGCAAAAAATGTTATTGGAGCATGAAATATAGGAAGTAACCGATTATTGTAGGAGAGAATTTAAGTAGGTTTGAGCCAAGCCGAGTAGAGTTTTATAAATCAGGATCACCAAGTGATTGTTTCTCCGTACGCTTAAAGCAGGCCATTTAGCTTTTGCATACAACTCACAATTATTTGTAAGATGCCTGCTACCTGTTTCAAACCTTGAAAGCACAATGATGGACATTATTCAATGATTGAAGGCATTTGGTTGAAGCATTCATATATAAAACATTTACATAATCTAGGAGTGGCAGGAACTCTCTTGATACCAATTTTCTTCCAGCTTTTGAGAGAGAAACGGGATCCATTTCGATAATAAAACCCAGTGCATAGACTCCCCACACACTTTGCCGTCATTTGCTCCAAACCAGCCACTAGGCAGTAGCTTCGGGAGGAGAAAGTATTCCACGCATATCGCCAGTAATTTCAAGGATCCCTTTTGGTCCCCCCACAAAATTTTCAATCAGTTAATTCCCCCTGGATGCCCTAGATCAGGGGTCCCCAAACTTTTTCCTGTTAGGGCCACATAACTTTTCTCTTCTCTGGTGGGGGGCCGTAGTCAGTTTGTAACAGAAAAAGTTTGATGATTGCAGGAGTGCCTAAATGTAAAAATTTATTGTTTTCCAGAAAGCACAATCAAATAACCCTCTCTGGGTTCTTCACAGAAAAAAATCAAGGAAATAACACTATTTATGAAATAAATACCGTATTTTCCAGACTATAAGCCTCGGATATCTCTGCCGCTCCAGGTTTTCCACAATGATGCAGCGCACAGCAGAGGGGCGGACACCCAAAATTTGAGTCATAACAGGTCGATTGAATATCACATTTATTACGGTTGAAAAAGAAAAAGGTGCCAAGATTTAACTGAACTGATTACGGTAGTTTCCGAACAGTAACTGTAACAGAAAAAGTGCTGATCCTTCGTGTCTGCTAGTAGCATGTGCTAAATGAAAATGGGCGCTTTCTTCTTCTTCTTCTTTAGATTTCAACGGCAGCTTGCATCCATTATTGTTGCACTACTGCCATCTACTGGATCCTAATATCTATACCTCAAATTCTCATAATTATCCCAGTATTATTTAAAAAAAAAAACGAAAAATCAGCTTTTTCCCCTCAATGCTATTTAACTGATCAACAACATTGTCAAATTTCAATTCCCTATAAAACCTAATTCTGTTTTAATGGGCGCTTTCTTCTTTTATTTCCAATTTTGACTTTCAATGATTCACTTCCTGCTAAAGAGCCCCCTGGTGGTTGAAGAAAAATCCACATATAAGCTGCACCGAACTATAAGCCGCATGGTTCTAAGCAGGGGTCACCAACCTTTTTGAGACTGGGAGCTACTTCATGGGTACAGAGTAACACGAAGGGCTACTTGTTTGATACAGACATACATTTTCTTAGCTCACTCTTAATAACAATAATGCATTTGATTACATGTGGTATGATCATATTAATGTAAGGGATTACTCACTATATCTGTCAGTAATGATTTACCATGGCAGATATAGTTAATTGCTATTATGTGATCAGAAGTTATTAGTTCAGAGTTTTAAGTTTGAGTCCCTTTTGGAGCTTTTCTGTGTGATTCTAAATTTCCTCCAAGTGACCGACAGAATGGATTATTGCAGCTGCAGCTGTACAGCCGTTTACACTTTGAGTTCCTTGAGATTTTCCTTTTAAATAAAAAAGAAAAGAATAGTTATTGTATATTTTATTATCTAACCCTCTTTACTATTAACAAAATTGTGGAGACAAAAACATTTTGTGTCAAAACATCTTGTACGTAGCGCACATCAGTGTGAGTCTGTGGGGGTGGGCACGCAAAAGGCTAAATCATATTGGTCAGTTTACTTTTGTTAATTTGGTGCTTTTTCTGTGAGCTAAAAATGAATGAGCTCCTCCCGTTGTCCGAAGATCCTGCCTGAGCTTTTTACCCTGCGTGGTTCTGACGGTCGCCGGTTTATTAGCCTTTTTGTGGTTTCGCGAACTGAAAAGCTGACGGGTCAACCGTCAAAAAAAAAAAAAAAAAAAAAAAGTTAGACAGACAGGTTGGAGAGTAGCACAAAACTATCACTGTCTGCAGCTAACCAGCACAAACCTAAACCACAAAAGCAGCGGACTTTTTTATTTTTTTTTACAAACGATGTGAAATAATAGACATGAAAGCGAAGCCTACCCGTCTGATCCATGGAAATAAGGGGATGTTGATTCCCAGGTTCAGGTGGTGTCAGACATCCAGAGGAGGAGAAAGTGATGCAACATTGTTTGCTTAATCTTTACTCTTTTGGGGACTAGATTAAATTGTTTAACCCGCAGTCTGAGACGCTCAGGGTGGCAGATGTGACCCGCCAGAACCGCACAAGGAATAAAGCTCAGCCGGGATCCAAATGACTGCTGTTAGAACTACGAGTGGGATCAAACTCTGCTCATTCATTTGTAGCTTACAGAAAAAGCGCCAAGCTGCCAAATAAACATAAACTGACCAGTGACATTTAGCTTTGACGTACCCACCGCCATAGACTCGCTACTACAAGACGTAGTAAAGAGGGTTAGATAATAAAAAAAATCATATTATTCTTTTCTTTTTTTAAAAGTGGGTACAAAACATTTAATTGAATATTTTTTTGGCAGTGCTCCCTAACAATGGCTATTTTTAGAACTTGCTCACAGGCGACTGACAAGGTCCCCTCGGGCGACCGGGGGCCCGCGGGCACCGTGTTGGTGACCCCTGGTTCAAAGCTTAGGAAAAAAGAAGCGGCAAATCTCACTTAAATGTGCAGTTAATTCATTTTAATGTATTTTATATAAATTGCATTACTTCACATGACCTAGTTTTTCTTTTTACTTACTAGTTTGTCACCACCTTCAGTTCTGCGTCAACTCTGTCAGATGGACTTTATGGTGTTTTTTGTTTTAAATAATATTTCTTTTGTTTCTTGAGAATCATTTGTCTGTAAAACTTGAGTAAAAATATCACTGATAGGGTCATTAAAAATCATTTTTTATTTATTTTTGTCAGATGGTGATGACAAAGTTCTGGGTCAGGTCCATTAAAAATATAATTTTTAAAAAATGTTGCAACTGGGAGCCTGCACCTTAGGGTCTTTACATTTCCAAAACATTATTTGTCATATTTGCATACATAAGGTTGAGGCATAATTTTTTAAAAATTTGGGAAAATTTAAACCCATTTTGTCTCTATTCTCAAGAATCACTGAAAGCTGAAGTAAATGTTTCCCTCAGCTTTCACGCTCATGAGCGCATACAGTAAAAGCGGGACGGGAGACTCGAGAAGAAAACTGTTCTGCAGTCGCTGGGGAGATCGCCTCGGTAGCTTTAGCAACGGGTCGATTTACGTGACGTATCCTGCTCAGTGCAAAACGACCAGGGCCACAGCACCAATAGGACCAGGTCGAGCCAGGCCGGGCCGGCCGGACGCTGCAGTGCGAAAAGGGCTTTATTGCAACCCATAAAAGGAATTAGAACGAACTTAGAATCTTGAAAAAATTCTTCCAAAACAGGAACACTTAGTTTTTATTATTACTTGGAGTACTCATTACTTTTACAAATTTAGAACTTACTTAGGAAGTCCAAGGAATACTTACTTACACTTATTTAGCAACCCAAAACAGGGATTAGAACTTGGAATCTAGAACTACCTTAGCAACTACTTTTTAGACTCCTTTTCTTCCAACCGTGAAAAGGAATTAGACCACAGGATACTTACTTATACTTATCTAACCAACCCTGAATAGGAGTATCTAGTTTATTTACTTTGGATCAACATTATTAGCTTTTTCTTCTTTTGCTCTTTCCTTTGGTTTATTTTGTTTGTATTTCCTTTTAAATCCTGTAAAGCACTTTCTATTGCCTTGTTGGTGAAAATGTGCTATATAAATAAAATTACTTTTTACCTTGTTAGCTTAAAATCTTTCAATACAAAAACATGGTTGCCTGCTGGTTGACCATCTCAACACCCCGATCTGTGCTTAGCAAGTGTTCTGGGGGAAACCATGAATTGTCTCAAAACTTGGCGGAACAACTTAGGTAATACAATATCTGAAAAATATCACCGACAAGGCACATTATATCGAAGGCTCAAGTTTTACGTCAAGTTTCTGACTCTGGCCTTCAAAGGCTGAAAAACAATTGGTTCAATCCCATGAACTCTGTAACTTTTCTTGCAGTAGCTTTGTTCTTTTCACTGGCAGCTAACAATGACA
This sequence comes from Poecilia formosa, assembly GCF_000485575.1. Taxonomy (NCBI): domain Eukaryota; kingdom Metazoa; phylum Chordata; class Actinopteri; order Cyprinodontiformes; family Poeciliidae; genus Poecilia; species Poecilia formosa. The sequence goes on along the minus strand of NW_006800572.1, from coordinate 27,859 downwards.
GTGACTGGTCGGTTTCATATGCAATTATCGACCGGCCTCCAAAAATTAAGTAAATTTTGGACCTGTTTATTGGTGCACCACTAACCTGTAAGGTAGCTTTATTATCAGAGCTTCTGATATTGTTTGAAGAAAATATATTGTGTTTGAGTTCTGGATGAGAGTAAGGTCTTTAATATGCACTGTGATATTTGCATTAATTTTTTTTATATACATTTAGAAAATATTTATATTGACATTTCTTTCTTAGTTTTTATTTTTAACAACAAATAATGACATTTTTCCATAATTACATTCTTCTATCTCTTATAG
>NW_006800572.1:24885-26200 GCF_000485575.1 Poecilia formosa | reverse complement strand
TATAAGAAGACGAGATGGCAAAGATATTTTCAAGAGTTATAACAATGCACACAATGTAATCATAAAGACAAAGTAATGACAAAAGAGAGATAAAGACAATTAAACAGTATGGACTAGCTTACATTCTGAGACAAGATAGTCCGCACATTCTTAATTACAATGGTATTTTCTAATATCTTTAATTAAAATTCAAAATTACTTTATTAATTCCAAAGGTAAATAAAATAATTTAACTCATTAATTCAAAGTCAGCAAAGAATGTTCTTCTGGAATAACATAATACCAGAACAGTAAAGACTAATGAATGTAATAAACTGGTGAATCATGTGTAAGAACCTGACATAAGTACTGCCATGCACTTAATAATTCTTGCTATTCATTACTGAACTCATCTTGACCCATCAAACAAAGGTCACTGCAGACATTTCTCCAGCGTGTGTAGATCCACCAGCAGTCTTGCGTATACCAGGACGTTTTGAGAAGAATGTACTCTGAGCTCCCTCGTGTGGATGTATTCCTAAAAAGCTAAATCCATGAAATGGATAAAATAGCTGGTGAGGATTAATACTTTCTCCACAAGTAGTTGTCTGTATTGAATTGTGATTGAGGCAAAGGAAAGGCCAAAGTCTGTTCCATCCCTTTGACTGTATGTACGGTCACATAGGTCAATGTTTTTCAACCTTTTTTGAGCCAAGGTACACTGTTTTAATTGAAAAAATCACGAGGCACATCACCAACCAAAAATGTAAACAAAGATACTCTGTAGCCGCCTGTATTACATATATAGTCATTCTTATCAAAGTGTCTTAAATAGGAATCAAATAAACACAAAAATGTATTTTTTTAATCACATTTTACATTTCTTATTTCAAATTGCACGTAACATGTCCACTTCAAAAATACACCTGAACAGGGCCACAACAATGTGGTCTTAAATTTAAAGAAGTTGTAGAAAACTTCAGTGTTTTACAAACTAATCCACAAGCATTCTTATAGCCGTAATACAGAAAATAATTCTTATTCTGAAATAAGCAATAATATTTGGGAAAGATTTCACTGTTACAATATGAAGATTTGCATGTACAAAATGTCAATATCTGTCTATTTTACCCATCTAGTGTGAAACTAGGATTGTATAAAAAAATGGATTCGGCGACATATATCAATATTTTCTGCCCTCGGAAAGTATCGATTTCTCATCTGCGAGTATCGATCAGTTAAACCATAGGGGTCCATAGCCTGACAGCTCTTTTTAACGTCTAGTTTGTTACGGCGTAACAACAAGACTCCGCCTCCCTCAGTCTCACTTTCAACT
>NW_006800572.1:13593-23985 GCF_000485575.1 Poecilia formosa | reverse complement strand
GGAAAGTAAAACCTGATAGTCTGCCAGGCTTATCATCCACTGACACTAGTACTGCAGCAAGAAGGTTCTGGGTTCGATTCCCGGCCCGGGGTCTTTCTGCATGAAGTTTTGCAGAAAGACCTCATGCATGTGTGGGGTACTCCGGTTTCCTCCCATAGTCCAAAAACATGACAGTTAGGTTAATTGGTGTATCTAAATTGTCCCTGTGTGTGTGCATGGTTGTTTGTCCTGTCTGTCTCTGTGTTGCCCTGCGACAGACTTGCGACCTGTCCAGGGTGACCTCTCCTCTCGCCCGGAACGTTAGCTGGAGATGGGCACCAGCAGCCCTCCTGACCCCACTAGGGACAAGGATGTAAAGAAAATTGATGGATGATAAACTGTCCCAGAAGTTATCTCACTACCACAATTAATCGTAATTTTACACCAGATGTTACAGCAATCCCAGCCAAAAAAAGTTCCACTTTTGTCTTGTCAGTACAGAAATTTTTTTTGCCAGAAGTCTTTGACATCAACAAAATATGTTTTCTTAAAATTGAAATAAACCATTGTCCTTTTTGGTTTTAGCCTTTCATGCATATTCATGTATGAACATGCATGAAAAATGCATGTTCATGCCATTTTTACCCATTCTCTCTTTCTTATTGATGAATTCGGAATTCGAACCCATGCAGAGTGAGGTCTGTAGAGTTTTGGATGTTATTCTGGGGTTCTTTTGTGATACCTCCTTGGTGGTTAGTTTTTGAGCTCTTGTAGTAATTTTGGTTGGCCGACCCCTGAATGGAATTTTTACCACTGCTGTATTTTTTCTCCATATACAGCAAGGAAATTTGTTCTCTGGATTGGTGTTAGGTCTGGGTTCGCTGTCAGTAATAATGCATGAGTCTGGCTTGTGAAACTAAACTAGAGTTCAACAGTCAATCAGTCGACTGTTGATTGATATGGTAGCAATTACTAATTGACTTACAACTAGGTTGTAAAATTTATGATTGGAATCCACGTTAAAAAAAAATCAAATTTTTTTAAATACATTTACTCAAATTATCAACATATTATGTCTTAGTATTTTCTTAGATGATTTGAAATATTTAAATGGGAGGGAGAAACGAAACAAAAAATGCATCTGTAATTGGCAAAATTATTGGGTAAAATATCGACATCTACAAAAAAGTATGCATGTTCATATTTGTGGATTGTTTATGATTTGTNTTCCGATTATGTGAGAGGGAATGAGCTTCCAAACGTACAAAACGAAAAGAAACATTAGATTCCTTTGTTTTAGCAGGCGACTGACAAGGTCCCTTATGTTTTCCACGCTCTTTCAACCTTCCTTCTGGGGAGAGGGGGATTGGGGGGGGCGCCGATTTATGTTTTCGCATCCACCTGAATAATGGCTGATCGATCATTCTTATTAGCAACAGACAAAGAGTATCAGAGAGTACTATGAGATCCTGGCAGTCTGAGAGGCAGCTACTCAGAGATCCAAGCAGGGGAATGGCGGCGCTGCGTAGCTGCAGGGAGTCGATCACTACGAGGTGAGGCGGAGCCACTACTTTAGCAGTTAGAAGAAAGCAGCTTACAGCCACGGCTAACTTCGGGAGACAAGGTAGAAAAGCCTTTTTCCCCATAGTCCAAAAGACCGCATTTGTGGCTGCATTTTTACTCCAAAATCCAGCCACAGTGTCCAAAAGAAAAAACCATAAGTGCAATCATTTGCATATTGAGAGTCTACAGAGGCTGATGATCTCCCCACTCTGCTCCTTTTTATAGTAGCCAGGCTTGAGAAGTTCATTTCACACAGTTATGTTGTGGACTATAAGCCACACCGGGCTATAAGCCTCAGATATCTCTGCTGCTCTAGGTGTTCCACAATGATGCAGCACTCGGCAGAGGGAGCGAACACCCACAATTTGAGTCATAACAGGTCAATTGAATATCATATTTATTACGGTTGACAAAGAAAAATTTGCCAAGTTTAGATTTAACTGAACTGACTACGGTAGTTTCCGAACAGTAACTGTAACAGTAAAAGTGCTGATCCTTCGTGTCTGCTACATGCTACTGCATGTGCTAAATGATTATTTTGAAAAAGTTGCAAGATAAACTATGGAGTATTTACAAACAGTGCACTCTGTTCCTAAGGAATGTGCAACTGAGTAGGATACCCTCTGGAGATGAATATGCAAAGAAGAATTCTTCATAGGATCAAGAAAATTATGGACAACACTGACCATCCTCTTCACACGACTGCTGTAGGAAGGCAGATCATCTTCAGTCAGAGGCTTCTTCAAATTCATCTTCAGAAAATCTTTACTGCCAACAGCCATCACGATCTTGAATAACTTTTTGAAGAATCTAAATTAATGAGTTACAACATTTAATTTCCCTTTGGGATTAAGTATTTTTTAATTTGAATATAAATCAAACTCTGCTCAAGACCCCATATAACATTGGACCGGCCCTAAATGAGGGTTAAATTCACTGCACTATGCATCTCTCTGCTAGATACAGAGGGACAAACGGAAGATTTAATTTATGAGGCACTAGTAGAGACCAAGCTTTTCCCTTTTCTGACGATTGAGTTTTTAATAAGTGCCACAGAAACTATTTAATTTGGTTGTCCAGGCTTTAATGAATGGGCTTCCCTGCTCTTTGAGCAGTCAAGTGCTGCTCTGACTACATTTGATATGTCACAGTTGTAGCATTTGTGGTACTGCAAAAAAAAAAAAAAAAACTGCGTGCTGCGTGACTACAAGGTGAATAAGACAGCTCCTCCACAGGCTGAACCACCGGTCCACTAGTGCATCATTCCACCAAGGAACAAATACATAAATATTATCAGTGCAGACACATAGCTACAGGCTGGGTCAGAATGTGTAAGATGTAAACACACATGCTGCACATAATTCTTTGTTCACAGATATATCATTGTCACTGCACGCTCAATGAGCACCTCTGAAAGCTTGACTATAGGTTATATTTGCGGTTCGAATTGAGCTTGTCCAAGCAGAGCAAGTGCTGTGGCTTTTAAACTTGACACCTACCTTGATGGAAGTATTCTCCAAAGAAAAATTTGTCCTTTCCAAGGGTTAATGTAAATTCCGATACAGGTAAAGAACACCTTCCAAATCGTCCAGTTTGAGTGAAAGGTGGGGTGCAAACCGCACCAGGGTAAACTTCAGCGATGCAGACTGTGATGGTGAGCTAATCAAGTAATGCGCAGACACTGCCAGTGGTGTGATTGGTGTGTGCTGCCAGCTTCATACCCTGTTCAGTACAACTAAGCTCGTCTTTCAGCAATGATTCTGCTCTGCTGGTGAAATGCTCAGTGCAGCAAATACGTGTGTAGGCCTGTCACGATAACAAATTTTGCTGAGCAATTAATTGTCTAAAAAATTATTGCGATAAACGATAATATTGTTTCAAGACCTTTTGACACTGCTTTAATGGAAATGACATAATAATGCATGCTATTTCTTGCCATAGATAGATACATTTTATTTTCAAAACAAGACAACACTGGAACTGATAAACTAAATAAACAAAAACTAAAATAAAATGGATTCTCAGTATCCATTAACAAAAAACGTACTTGAATAAAAAGTAAACAACATAAAGCTAAAGTGGAAATAAATACTGCATTCAACCAAAAGAGTACAGATTATGAAGTCTGTGTACTATATTGCCCTTCAGTAATCACTAGATTTAAATGGAGAAGATGGGCACATCCCACTACCTGATGCAATAGTTCATACTACATGGGGTTTTTTTTGCCCCCATTTTCTTAGAACGTTGGCCGATCTAAGATTTTCGCTGGTTATTTCGTAACCGGTCATCCTACAGTGTGTGGTGGGTTACGGTAGATCGTCGTGCCCGCTCCGATCTAAATTAGGGGTTTCCCCCGACTGGGAGCTTAACGCTGAATGTGACAAGTAGCCAATCAGAAAGCGCGGATTCTCCTCCGTGCTTTCTGAGGGGAAATTACGGAGGGAAATTCGAAACAGCTGACACGGCGCAACCCAAAATCCAGCGGACATTGGAGATGATATGTGGAAACAACAATAATATTAGCACAATAATTAACATTTCGTACAAAGAATAAGAAATGACAAGGGGAGGAGTTGGAGCCAAATTGCTACCGCAGTTGATAAACCCGGTAACTTTTCAGCTGTTCTTCGTTAACGTGACATAAATAGGTTATAATTTTCATTCAGTCAGAACTTTACGCTGACTCTAGCCACATGCGTCACAGGTAGATTCTAGTAAAGCATTGATGAATGCCTCGTTCTAAAATTAGTTTTAACTGGACTTGTAGCCATAATTTTGTGCCCAGGTGGCTGGACACCACACGGCACGACGAACCCGATTGAACTGTTATACCTAGAGTTTCGGTCGGCTAATGTGTGGTCTCTCATGTTTTGAAAATGGGCCGACAATCGGCCGACAAGTGTAGTGTGTGCTGGACATTACACTAAGGAAATGAGGAAGGGAGGGTCAGTGGAGAGCACTGGAGTTGAACGTTTTTTCAGTCAGTGTCATCAACAGAAAGAAAAAAACGGCAGGAAGAGACGATAAAGCCATAATTAAAATGAGGTTGATGGGTTTAATTTATCGTGCGATTAATTGATTTTATCGTTCATTGCAACAGGCCTAGACGTGTGCAGTCCAGAGTTACTGGTGTATTAAAAATAACCATTTTAAACAAAAATCATGTATATATCCTGTAATAACAAACTTAGCCTGGTGTGAGGGGGGAAAGTAAAACCTGATAGTCTGCCAGGCTTATCATCCACTGACACTAGTACTGCAGCAAGAAGGTTCTGGGTTCGATTCCCGGCCCGGGGTCTTTCTGCATGAAGTTTTGCAGAAAGACCTCATGCATGTGTGGGGTACTCCGGTTTCCTCCCATAGTCCAAAAACATGACAGTTAGGTTAATTGGTCTATCTAAATTGTCCCTGTGTGTGTGCATGGTTGTTTGTCCTGTCTGTCTCTGTGTTGCCCTGCGACAGACTTGCGACCTGTCCAGGGTGACCTCGCCTCTCGCCCGGAACGTTAGCTGGAGATGGGCACCAGCAACCCTCCCGACCCCACTAGGGACAAGGATGTAAAGAAAACGGATGGATGATAAACTGTCCCAGAAGTTATCTCACTACCACAATTAATCGTAATTTTACACCAGATGTTACAGCAATCCCAGCCAAAAAAAGTTCCACTTTTGTCTTGTCAGTACAGAATTTTTTTTTGCCAGAAGTCTTTGACATCAACAAAATATGTTTTCTTAAAATTGAAATAAACCATTGTCCTTTTTGGTTTTAGCCTTTCATGCATATTCATGTATGAACATGCATGAAAAATGCATGTTCATGCCATTTTTACCCATTCTCTCTTTCTTATTGATGAATTCGGAATTCGAACCCATGCAGAGTGAGGTCTGTAGAGTTTTGGATGTTATTCTGGGGTTCTTTTGTGATACCTCCTTGGTGGTTAGTTTTTGAGCTCTTGTAGTAATTTTGGTTGGCCGACCCCTGAATGGAATTTTTACCACTGCTGTATTTTTTCTCCATATACAGCAAGGAAATTTGTTCTCTGGATTGGTGTTAGGTCTGGGTTCGCTGTCAGTAATAATGCATGAGTCTGGCTTGTGAAACTAAACTAGAGTTCATCAGTCAATCAGTCGACTGTTGATTGATATGGTAGCAATTACTAATTGACTTACAACTAGGTTGTAAAATTTATGATTGGAATCCACGTTAAAAAAAAATCAAATTTTTTTAAATACATTTACTCAAATTATCAACATATTATGTCTTAGTATTTTCTTAGATGATTTGAAATATTTAAATGGGAGGGAGAAATGAAACAAAAAATGCATCTGTAATTGGCAAAATTATTGGGTAAAATATCGACATCTACAAAAAAGTATGCACGTTCATATTTGTGGATTGTTTATAATTTGTGTTGAATAGAGAAAAGTGTCAAGTGTCCTGGGGTGTTTTGAAAGGCACTGTCAAATAAAATACATTATTAGGCCCGAACAGCGGGCCAAACTCCTCTACAGCACCCCCTGAAGTGAGTTGGGGGAAACCATAGTATGTAGAGATCTGAAACTCGGTATGTAGGTAGATCCCCCTGAATCAAGAAAGAAAGTTTCTTGGAGGTACCCTCTAAAAGGCTCAGGGAGGCAGCCATGTTAGGTCAAAGGTCAAATTTGTGTTACAGAAAGTGTCCTTGTATATTTGAAGTCTGTTAAACATATTACTACTTAATATAAACCCTGATACGTTGATTACAAATACATAAACTTGTTGCTGGTTTTATTGATTGACTGATTCATATCTATTTTTCTTCTGATCAGGTTGAACATCCTACTGGGTGGCATGACGCCTCTGTATTTCCATATCATAAATGTGTGCTTGCACTGCGCCGTTACCTGCCTGCTCATGTACACATGTGAACGTTGGGTGTTTGAGAACCCATGCCTGGCTTTCTTCACAGCACTCCTCTTTGCTGTGCACCCTGTTCACACGGAAGCGGTAAGTACAGTCCAGTATCTGTTCTCCATCTATCATACTCTGTAGAATTTTAATTAGTCATTTTGGCAAAAAAGGATTTTCTGATAAACAGAATTTCAAGCATTAGAATTTGTTTACTTTAAAAAAAATTAAAATGATTTACCTTCAGCAGATTCATTCAACTCTATTGTAGTTTTTAGGATGAAACTCATTAATAGGTATTTTGAAGGTCCTGGGTTCAAGACCCAGCCCGAGGTCTTTCTGTATGGTGTTTGCATGTTCTCCCTGTGCATGCCTGCGTGAATTCTGTCTGGGTGTCATGGCTTCCTCTCACAGTCCAAAAAAATGTGACTGTTAGATTAATTGGTGTCTGTAAATTCTCTTTAGGTGTGAGTGTGTGTGTACATAGTTGTCTGTGTTGCCCTGAGATGGACTGGCTACCTGTCAAGGGTATACCCTGCTTCTCACCCATTGACAGCTCCCCTCGAACACCTGGAAGTATAAGCATATTAAATAATGGATATATGGATGGGTGGATAAAAATCACTATATTTAAAAAAAAAGTTAAGTCAGCTATGCTAAAAGTCAACTAAACATGGTTTTCTCACTTTACTAAACTTAAGGGAAACCTCTTAAGTTGTTGAATAGAAAGATAAAAGATGAAAAGAATAAAATATGTGAAACACTTAATCCCTATGAGCACAAAGATGCTCAGGGCTGCAGAATTTGTTTTCTTCATGTAAACAAAGTGGACACTACTGTGATATGGCTCTCTGCTGTCAAGATGGTCTAGACTACGTGGTGAAATATTGCTGTTAGTTGTGCTTCCAGTTCAGCTGTCTTCTTGTTGTAATTCTCCTCTTAGCAGGTGGTTATGGTTTCACCCAAAGGAATGTCTATTCCTTAAATAATTCCATAAAATCTGCCCAGAAGACCATCGGCTGCTCTCTATGGTGGCCGATAGGTACAAATGCGCAGCAACAGAGAAAACATGCAAACAAAAAAAGAGACGTAAACAAATTAAATGCAGCAAACAAAAAAGAGATGCAAACAAAAAGCAAATGAAGCAAACAAAAAAGAGACGCAAAGAAAAACTACAACCACAAATGAAATGCAGCAAATAAGAGAAAAGATGCAAACAAAAAGTGCTGAAAACGGAAGTGCTCCAGACCACTAGAGGGAGTCGAACAAAAAACAGCTGTGTCCAAATTTAGGGTCTGCATCATTTAAAACGGTGTTCAGAAAAGCAGCAATGGCGGCACAATGATTTTTGCTGTGTTACACTTAAAATTACACAATGATTTTTTACAATGTTTTTAGGCGAGAACGTAGATGTATAGATCTCAAATATCTGCTCGATTCATCAATAAATCACTTAATTACAATATTGCTCCGACGTTTTCGGAGATGTGTGCTCCTGTTCCATTAACAGCCAGCTCCCCTCGCCAACTGTCAGCTGGCCGGGCGCACCAGGTTCGGTACACCGAGAGAGAACATCCGTCTCCTGGCAAATCGTTTTAAAAACTCTCGCTAGTTTCCACCTATGAGTGGAGGTGAAACACAGATAATAAGTCAGGTAATGGCTGTAAAATGTTTTGGTTCACTAAAGTATTAAATTTATTCCTGAGCAAATGGGTTTGACAGATTAAAGTTAAGCCTTCAAACATAACAGTTTTACTAACTGTAATGTCTTATTTCCAGAGATCTGGAGAATATTTGAAAATGAATAATTTGCTTACATTCCTTGCTATACATGTTTAAACACACACGCAGCCTTTATTACAAAAAGTGAGGAATAATACAGAAATAAAGAGCAACAAAAACCAACTTCGAGTCCGCTTTTTTCCTTTGCCGCTCTGTGCTTCACTTTGTCACGGTTCCTAAGCAACATAACGCCGAGATGGAGGCTAGGCAGCTAGCCGAAGGCTACAGCTTCTCTCTTCTGGTTGTCCGTATTCGTGGCCTTCGAAGGACCCGTCTTCCGTAGGCCGGGCCGTAAAAGGATAGACGCCTAATGGACCGCTCTCGTCTTGTAATATAATGATATTACAAGACATATAAATATATACATAAATAATGATTACTGAATAATATTAGGCTATACATGTGTGACCAGTAGGTGGAGATCTTTTTAAAAGTTACAAGATGCACTCGAATACAGACTGAGCAGTGCACAATATTTTATTAAACAATTTTCTTAAAACATTTCTCTTTTTTAAAGACGAGGCTTCAGGCCTACTACTCGGTCTCTGGAACAAAAGGGAACATGTGAAACAAATGACAATTTCAGTTATTCTAACAAAAAAACAAAACAAACCATGCAATACAAAACAAGCAAATTAGTAAACCAATCCAAAAGAAAGCAAACAAATTAGTAATTTCAATAATACACAACAGAAACAAAAAGTAAAAAAACCCACTTCAAACGATGGAACAAATTGTTGTCCGGTTTCAGAGTCCTTTCAAAGGGGCATGAGGAGAAATGCCCCGCCCACACAGCCTGCCCATTCCGCAGCAGGTTTTGTTGAGAGGGGCCCAAACAAACAAAGGCAAAACAAGACAAGACAGCAGAGTGTCCAAAGTGCTACAGCTCCAAAACACAATCGGGTGCCTGAAACAGAAAACCCATTACTGTGGATCCAGGTAAAATAAATTAAAATCTAAATCGCAGGTAGCTTACCCATGGGTGGAAACACAGCCTAACCCGGGAGGGTGCGGATCAGCAGGTGAGGACCAGATGAAAGCCGCACACCACAATAACCTCCAGCTGCAGCCTGTAATGCCAGCAGAGCAACACTGCAGAAATGCACGATAGGTGTAGCACCCAACAAACCAACCACGATCCCAGCCACTGATAGCAAAACTGGCACTTACGATCTCAGTTGAGCCAATCAAACACATAAGCCAACATGTAGCGGTCGATTGTGGGAGAAACAAAGACACACGCACCTTGCAGCGGCCTGCCCAACTATAAAGGCATCTGCCCCGCCCACCAATCAATGGTGCCCTTCCGGCTGCACCAGGTGCCAAAAAATCAGTTTTAAAAGTGGAAATTCGGAATAATTTTACAATGAAATAACAGCAGCTGTTATATGGACAGTTGTATCAGATGATACATTTACTCTTCAATGTATTTATCCAGGAAAAAAAAACAAACATAGTAGTTATGTTACAACCTCAATTTGCTCCCTTGAATCCAGCACATTACACCGCCACTCCGGTAGGTGGTAACTGTGTACCAACTCAACCTACTTATGACCTTGCCAAATACCTAGCTCGCAGTCAACTAATAACCTCTGGTCTTACAAATTTTGATGACCTACTGGGCATGGAAATCATCTTTCAAAGGTGCCATTGTGGGTCTCGAGCTGTCTGCGGGAGAAGAGCTTGATTTACTCATACACTACCTGGGTAAGAACTCCATCAAACAAGCCAAACAGATTAAGGCTGCCAATATCAGGAGCCCTGTAGAAGGTTTAATGATGGCTTGGGAAAGGCTTGAGGAAATCTACGGCTCTCCAGAAGCCATAGAGTAGGCACTTTTCAATAAGGTGGAAAGTTTTCCCAAAATCACAGCCAGAGAAACTCTCAAACTGCGTGACCTAGCAGATCTGTTGCTGGAGCTAGAAGCTGCCAAGACGAATGGCTTTTTACCTGGTCTGTCCTATTTGGACACATCAAGAGGAATTCAACCAATAGTTGAAAAAACTACCTCACAACATTCAAGAGAAGTGGATGTCTTATGGTTCAAAGTACAAACGTGAGTACAATGTGGGTTTCTCTCCTTTCAAAGTTTCTACAGACTTTATATGCACTGAAGCTAAAACCCATACAGACCCAAGCTTTAACCTGTACAGTTCTAATCATCCAGGCATAGCAAAT
>NW_006800572.1:0-13583 GCF_000485575.1 Poecilia formosa | reverse complement strand
GAATAGAGAAAAGTGTCAAGTGTCCTGGGGTGTTTTGAAAGGCACTGTCAAATAAAATGCATTATTAGGCCCGAGCAGTGGGCCAAACTCCTCTACAGCACCCCCTGAAGTGAGTTGGGGGAAACCATAGTATGTAGAGATCTGAAACTCGGTATGTAGGTAGATCCCCCTGAATCAAGAAAAAAAGTCTCTTGGAGGTACCCCCTAAAAGGCTCAGGGAGGCAGCCATTTTAGGTCAAAGGTCAAATTTTGGCCACTTTTCACTTTTACTCACGTCAGACTGACAAGCTCCTCCATTCTTGGTCAGAATGCAGTTAAGGCATGGGGCTTTAAAAGTTATTAAAAAAAAATTTACTTTTTGTAGATGTTCAGGGGGCGCGGCAGAGCGGTGAACTTGGTGTACTCGCCAGAACAAACAAAACGCTATAACTTTTACATGAAAAGCTCAATTGGTACCAAACTTGGCATGAGGGATCCAGGTTGGATGCCTGACCATCCTATGTCGTCATAGTCTGACATTGTGTAAGCCCCACCCCCTGAGAACAGGAAGTGACTTTTTTTACTTGGAAAGCTCCATCTGGCTCTCTTGACCTAATCAAGATAATCTTGTGTCAGATGACAGATAAGTTAGTCTCACTTGCTTTAAAGTGCCAAAAGTTTTCAGTGGAGTCCGTGGCGGCACAGTGAAGTGACAGGTCATGCCGCTGCCAAAGGTTTGGTTCTAGATTCCACACGTTACAGCCCAGCTGCACCAAACTCACTGAGATTGATCCTTGTCCACCCCCCCCAACAGTTATCCAGTGCAATATTTGGTGGGTGTCACCTAAATCCTCCACAGCCCTCCCCTAGAATATTTTAAAAAATCAGCCCCACGCCTACAATTATGAAACTTGGTACACATGTGAACTGTGTGAGGTCCTATAAAAAAGTCTCTGGGAGCCATGGTCTAAACCCAACAGGAAGTCGGTCATTTTGGATCAAAGCCACCATCATGTCCATTTTACTGACATATCTGAGCGAACTCATCCTAGAGCTTTCAAGATCCAGGCTTCAAACTTAGCACAGTCTAGAGCCATTGTGGGTCAAAAGTTATCAAAGGAATTTTTGTACATCAAAGCATGTGGGCATGGCCAAGCCTCAAATATGGCCATTCACCATGAAACATCAAGGTGGAATTACTTCCCCTCATTAGTTCCTAGCTGCACCAAACTAACGGAGATTGATCCTTGTCCACCCACAGACAGGAATGCAGTCTAATATTTGGTGGGCGTGGCCAAATTCCTCCACAGCGTCCCCTAGAATATTTTAAAAAATCAGCCCCAAGCCATGCACAGTCATGAAACTTGGTACAGATGTGTATCTCGTGAGCAGGGGCCGGTATAGGGGAGGAAAGTGATGACAATTCTAGAGGCCCTGACCAACAGGGGGCCCTCCACAATTTATTTTTTGTTCACAGAAATAATAATAATAAAAAAATTGGGGCCTTGTCAATTACAAAATTAATCATATTGTATTTTCAAAGATTGTTTTAGCAGTAAAAAATTTATGTTCCCACTCCCAGACCAAAAAACACACATCCATATTTGCCCTGAACCCCCCCATCTGCGTTAAATGGTTTGTTCCTTCTTGGAGCGCTTGAGAGTGACGCAGTTACTATGCTGCTAAGAAAAGTTATAAAATCAGGTTTTTAAAAAAATTGAGTTTTTTTCTCCCAGTTTTTCTCCAAGAGAGGTGAGTAGACTGTGAGATTATCAACCATTTAGCATAATTATCTTACCTACAAACTACTGTTTACCTCCTTTTCACTAGCATTTAATGAATTAAGGAAAAAAAACTTACCAAACTTGTCCCTTTTACCTTTTACCACTTAACAACAGATGAGTCAGTCAGCAGCTCTAATCCACACCCCTCCTGACCCGTCCTCTCTGGAGTGAAATTAAAGCTGCAGTATGTAACTTTTATGTTGTGACAGTATGGTATGACAGGTAATCTATGAAAAATCTAATATATTTCCTCTGCCTTCTCCCAGTGCTAGAAACAACCAGTCAGTGCTGTCAATCACAATCTCATGTGGTGCTGCTCATCCTTCCTCCCCCTCGATTTGTGCCGTACCGCAGTTAGCATAGCACAGAGCTGTGCAGATTCAAACTGTGAATGCTCAGTTTAGTTAGCATAGCTACCAATGAGGGCAGATAAACAGTTTCTTGTAATGATAAGTTGTTTCTCCACCATTAGCATGTTTAGCAGTGAGTGAATGAGGATGATTGACAGCGCTAAGAGTGTCCTACTGGTTCTGATTGGTTGTTTTGGTCGGAACGGTGCATTGCTTTAGCTATCAATAGTAATTCAGGAAGGAGATGGAGGAGATTGATTTCACAGATTATCTGTCTCATAACAAACTCCTATGACATGATGACAGCTTTAACAAATATGGAGAAAACATATTTTATTAAAGTTATCTACTGCAGCTTGAATAAAATGCAACTGCATATCATTTTTGAGAAGTCTGGATTGCTTTATGTGTATTTTGCACGTTGCTTTTGACTGTTGCTCATGGGGAGAGACATTTCAGTAAGTTAAAACTAAGAAAAAATTTAAGCAACCAACTTGCATACTGTATGTGGACTGTTGGATGTTAAATTCATGAGCAGTAAATATTGTGCTAATTATCAGTGTTGAACCAAAGAAAGCAAGGCAGATGTTGGCCTTTAAAATTGTGACGCTTTTTATGGGTTTCCTGGCGGCGCCCCTGCTCGTGAGGACCAATAAAAAAGTCTCTTGGAGCCATGGTCCAAACCCAACAGGAAGTCGACCATTTTGGATCAAAACCGCCATTTTCTCTTTTTTATACACTTTATATCTGATCAAATTCGTCCTACAGTTTTTCAGATACAGACTTCAGAATCACTCATCACAATCTAGAGGCATTGAAGGTCAAAAGTTATCACCTTATGTCCTCCTGTGCGTGGGTGTGTTACAGAAAGTGACCAGTTTGTGTCCTTGTATATTTGAAGTCTGTTAAACATATTACTACTTAATATAAACCCTGATACGTTGATTACAAATACATAAACTTGTTGCTGGTTTTATTGATTGACTGATTCATATCTATTTTTCTTCTGATCAGGTTGAACATCCTACTGGGTGGCATGACGCCTCTGTATTTCCATATCATAAATGTGTGCTTGCACTGCGCCGTTACCTGCCTGCTCATGTACACATGTGAACGTTGGGTGTTTGAGAACCCATGCCTGGCTTTCTTCACAGCGCTCCTCTTTGCTGTGCACCCTGTTCACACGGAAGCGGTAAGTACAGTCCAGTACCTGTTCTCCATCTGTAGAATTTTAATTAGTCATTTTGGCAAAAAAGGATTTTCTGATAAACAGAATTTCAAGCATTAGAATTTGTTTACTTTAAAAAAAATTAAAATGATTTACCTTCAGCAGATTCATTCAACTCTATTGTAGTTTTTAGGATGAAACTCATTAATAGGTATTTTGAAGGTCCTGGGTTCAAGACCCAGCCCGAGGTCTTTCTGTATGGTGTTTGCATGTTCTCCCTGTGCATGCCTGCGTGAATTCTGTCTGGGTGTCATGGCTTCCTCTCACAGTCCAAAAAAATGTGACTGTTAGATTAATTGGTGTCTGTAAATTCTCTTTAGGTGTGAGTGTGTGTGTACATAGTTGTCTGTGTTGCCCTGAGATGGACTGGCTACCTGTCAAGGGTATACCCTGCTTCTCACCCATTGACAGCTCCCCTCGAACACCTGGAAGTATAAGCATATTAAATAATGGATATATGGATGGGTGGATAAAAATCACTATATTTAAAAAAAAAGTTAAGTCAGCTATGCTAAAAGTCAACTAAACATGGTTTTCTCACTTTACTAAACTTAAGGGAAACCTCTTAAGTTGTTGAATAGAAAGATAAAAGATGAAAAGAATAAAATATGTGAAACACTTAATCCCTATGAGCACAAAGATGCTCAGGGCTGCAGAATTTGTTTTCTTCATGTAAACAAAGTGGACACTACTGTGATATGGCTCTCTGCTGTCAAGATGGTCTAGACTATGTGGTGAAATGTTGCTGTTAGTTGTGCTTCCAGTTCAGCTGTCTTCTTGTTGTAATTCTCCTCTTAGCAGGTGGTTATGGTTTCACCCAAAGGAATGTCTATTCCTTAAATAATTCCATAAAATCTGCCCAGAAGACCATCGGCTGCTCTCTATGGTGGCCGATAGGTACAAATGCGCAGCAACAGAGAAAACATGCAAACAAAAAAAGAGACGTAAACAAATTAAATGCAGCAAACAAAAAAGAGATGCAAACAAAAAGCAAATGAAGCAAACAAAAAAGAGACGCAAAGAAAAACTACAACCACAAATGAAATGCAGCAAATAAGAGAAAAGATGCAAACAAAAAGTGCTGAAAACGGAAGTGCTCCAGACCACTAGAGGGAGTCGAACAAAAAACAGCTGTGTCCAAATTTAGGGTCTGCATCATTTAAAACGGTGTTCAGAAAAGCAGCAATGGCGGCACAATGATTTTTGCTGTGTTACACTTAAAATTACACAATGATTTTTTACAATGTTTTTAGGCGAGAACGTAGATGTATAGATCTCAAATATCTGCTCGATTCATCAATAAATCACTTAATTACAATATTGCTCCGACGTTTTCGGAGATGTGTGCTCCTGTTCCATTAACAGCCAGCTCCCGTCGCCAACTGTCAGCTGGCCGGGCGCTCCAGGTTTGGTACACCGAGAGAGAACATCCGTCTCCTGGCAAATCGTTTTAAAAACTCTCGCTAGTTTCCACCTATGAGTGGAGGTGAAACACAGATAATAAGTCAGGTAATGGCTGTAAAATGTTTTGGTTCACTAAACTATTAAATTTATTCCTGAGAAAATGGGTTTGACAGATTAAAGTTAAGCCTTCAAACATAACAGTTTTACTTAACTGTAATGTCTTACTTCCAGAGATCTGGAGAGTATTTGAAAATGAATAATTTGCTTACATTCCTTGCTATACATGTTTAAATATTTTAGAATCAGACAGATATCTTTTTTTTACTATGGAACAGCCTTTATTACCAAAGGTGAGGAATAATACAGAAATAAAGAGCAACAAAAACCAACTTCGAGTCCGCTTTTTTCCTTTGCCGCTCTGTGCTTCACTTTGTCACGGTTCCTAAGCAACATAACGCCGAGATGGAGGCTAGGCAGCTAGTCGAAGGCTACAGCTTCTCTCTTCTGGTTGTCCGTATCCGTGGCCTTCGAAGGACCCGTCTTCCGTAGACCGGGCCGTAAAGGGATAGACGCCTAATGGACCGCTCTCGTCTTGTAATATAATGATATTACAAGACATATAAATATATACATAAATAATGATTACTGAATAATATTAGGCTATACATGTGTGACCAGTAGGTGGAGATCTTTTTAAAAGTTACAAGATGCACTCGAACACAGACTGAGCAGTGCACAATATTTTATTAAACAATTTCCTTAAAACATTTCTCTTTTTTAAAGACGAGGCTTCAGGCCTACTACTCGGTCTCTGGAACAAAAGGGAACATGTGAAACAAATGACAATTTCAGTTATTCTAACAAAAAAACAAAACAAACCATGCAATACAAAACAAGCAAATTAGTAAACCAATCCAAAAGAAAGCAAACAAATTAGTAATTTCAATAATACACAACAGAAACAAAAAGTAAAAAAACCCACTTCAAACGATGGAACAAATTGTTGTCCGGTTTCAGAGTCCTTTCAAAGGGGCATGAGGAGAAATGCCCCGCCCACACAGCCTGCCCATTCCGCAGCAGGTTTTGTTGAGAGGGGCCCAAACAAACAAAGGCAAAACAAGACAAGACAGCAGAGTGTCCAAAGTGCTACAGCTCCAAAACACAATCGGGTGCCTGAAACAGAAAACCCATTACTGTGGATCCAGGTAAAATAAATTAAAATCTAAATCGCAGGTAGCTTACCTAGGGGTGGAAACACAGCCTAACCCGGGAGAGTGCGGGTCAGCAGGTGAGGACCAGATGAAAGCCGCACACCACAATAACCTCCAGCTGCAGCCTGCAACGCCAGCAGAGCAACACTGCAGAAATGCACGATAGGTGTAGCACCCAACAAACCAACCACGATCCCAGCCACTGATAGCAAAACTGGCACTTACGATCTCAGTTGAGCCAATCAAACACATAAGCCAACATGTAGCCGCCGATTGTAGCAACCGTGGGAGAAACAAAGACACACGCACCTTGCAGCGGCCTGCCCAACTATAAAGGCATCTGCCCCGCCCACCAATCAATGGTGCGCTTCCGGCTGCACCAGGTCCCAAAAAATCAGTTTTAAAAGTGGAAATTCGGAATAATTTTACAATGAAATAACAGCAGCTGTTATATGGACAGTGGTATCAGATGATACATTTACTCTTAATGTATTTATCCAGGAAAAAAAACAAACATAGTAGTTATGTTACAACCTCAATTTGCTCCCTTGAATCCAGCACATTACACCACCACTCCGGTAGGTGGTAACTGTGTACCAACTCAACCTACTTATGACCTTGCCAAATACCTAGCTCACAGTCAACTAATAACCTCTGGTCTTACAAATTTTGATGACCTACTGGGCATGGAAATCATCTTTCAAAGGTGCCATTGTGGGTCTCGAGCTGTCTGCGGGAGAAGAGCTTGATTTACTCATACACTACCTGGGTAAGAACTCCAGCAAACAAGCCAAACAGATTAAGGCTGCCAATATCAGGAGCCCTGTAGAAGGTTTAATGATGGCTTGGGAAAGGCTTGAGGAAATCTACGGCTCTCCAGAAGCCATAGAGTAGGCACTTTTCAATAAGGTGGAAAGTTTTCCCAAAATCACAGCCAGAGAAACTCTCAAACTGCGTGACCTAGCTGATCTGTTGCTAGAGCTAGAAGCTGCCAAGACGAATGGCTTTTTACCTGGTCTGTCCTATTTGGACACATCAAGAGGAATTCAACCAATAGTTGAAAAACTACCTCACAACATTCAAGAGAAGTGGATGTCTTATGGTTCAAAGTACAAACGTGAGTACAATGTGGGTTTCTCTCCTTTCAAAAGTTTTTACAGGCTTAATATGCACTGAAGCTAAAACCCATACAGACCCAAGCTTTAACCTGTACAGTTCGAATCATCCAGGCATAACAAATAGAAAACAAGGACAAGAAAGGTTTTCTAACGTGCCCATATCTGCCCACAAAACACAGATATCAACTGTTGACAAGGTGAATGCAGAGGAGAAAAAAACTTCAACAAGTCCAAATAAACTGTGCCCAATTCATAGCAAACCCCATCCTCTTCAAAGGTGCAGAGGATTCAGGGAGAAACCCTTAGAGGATCGCAAACAGTTTCTCAAGAAATTAAACATCTGGTTTCGATGTTGTGCCTCTACTGACCATCTTGCAAAAAACTGCACTGTTGAAACCATCTGTACTGAGTGTGATAGCTTTAGTCACATTTCTGCCCTCCACCCAGGTCCAGCACCATGGGAGTCTAAGTCATTGTCTCCCCCATTACAGCAGGGCGGGGGAAATGACAAAACAGACACCCAATAAGTCACTTCCAGGTGTACAGAGGTGTGTGGAGAAGGAGTGAGTGCCAGAGAATGTTCAAAAATAATACTCGTGAATGTTCATCCAGCTGGACAAGAGGTCAGTCTAAAAAAATGTACGCAATTTTAGATGAACAGAGCAACTGCTCACTCGCACATTCCCAGTTCTTTTACCTTTTCCAGATTAAAGGGCCAAATCATCCCTACACATTAAAAAAATCTGCTGGGCTCACAGACGTGACAGAAGACCTTCAGGCTTCATTGTGGAGTCAGTGATGAGAAGATAAGTCTTCCCTTACCTATGCATTGAAATTCCTAATAACCGCTCTGAGATACCTACTCCATAAGCTGCTCGTCACCACACTCATCTGGAACTTATTGCCAGTATGATTCCACCTCTTGATCCAAACGCTGACATAAGACTTCTGTTAGGCTGATGTGATCTGATGAGATGTGCTGAGTACACAAAGTCAGAATAAGTAAATGGCCCAAACAACTCCCCATTCGCACAAAGACTAGCTCTAGGTTGGGTGGTTGCTGGCGACGTCTGTCTTGGAGGAGCACACAAGCCTGAAGGTGTGAACAGCTGCAAAACGTACATCTTGGATAACAGTCGCTCAAGTTATCTCCAGCCTTATGATAGCCAAATCAAAATCAAAGAGAAATTTACATACAGGTCTGAACCCTGCAATAAACTGGACTGTTTAGGACAACAGGTCTTCACACGCACCGCAGATGATCACAAACTAGCGGCCGTCAGTTGAGAATCAGCAGTTCATGCACATCATGGACTCGCAATTCTACCAAGACAGTGACAATAGCTGGGTAGGGCCTCTGTCATTTAGGTCGGCACGCCACCGCTTACCCAACAACAAGCAACTAGCTCATTATCGCCTCATGTCTCTTAGACGCACGCTGGACAAATGCCCTCAGATGAAAGCCCATTTCCTTGAGTTTATGGAGAACATGCTGAGTAGAGGCCATGCAGAAGTTGCTCCACCTGTCAGGACACTCAGAGGGGACCCGGAAATTCAACCACACACAGGAGTATACAAAAAGGGAAAAAGTTTATTTTTTCAGATACTGGTTTCTGCTCAGGGAGAGGTCATCAAACACAGCACTGAGGAGAGAGGGGAGAAGACTGGTGATGCACGGATAAATGAGGGGTATCTTAGAAATGTTCAGCTTAATTGACCTGTAGAGCAGTGGACGGGTGGAGCAGAGGAACAGAGGGTCTGATGAAGGGCTTGGCAGGAGGGGTAAATCCGTGGTCAGAAGGGGAGTCGAAGAAACACTGAAGGCTTGGAAGGAAACGCTGGATCTCTACTGGCTCGTGGCTGTCGATAATCTGGCAAGGAAGCAGAGGCTGAGGGGTGTTTAAGTAGGGCAAGGCCTACTTAAACACCCCTTAAGGTGTTTAAGCAATCAGGTAAGCAATCAGATTGCTTACCTGATTGCTTACGCCAGGTAAGCAATCAGGCGTGGCAGGTGAACTGAATGAGTGTTTAACACAGCATGGACGGGACACCACCTCTTAGTAAGGACCAAGAATGTTGGTACTTACCCTTGTTTGGGGTTTATCACCCTAAGAAACCCAACAAAATCCGAGTCGTCTTTGACTCGAGTGCACCATATGAGGGTGTCTCACTCAATGACATATTACTCACTGGCCCTGACCTCAACAATAGTCTGGTAGGAACATTGATGAGGTTTAGGAAGGAACAAGTGGCTGTGACTGCAGATATTGAGCATATGTTTCATTGCTTGTTGTCACAGAAAACCACAGAGACTTTTTACGCTTTCTGTGGTACAAAGACAACAGTTTCTCTTGTGAAGTTATTGAGTACCGCTTGCGAGTACATATCTTTGGGAACAGTCCCCCTCCCTCTGTCGCTATATACGGTCTGCGGAGAGCTGCTGCTGATGGAGAAACGCACCTTGGAGAAGATGTGTGCAAATTCATTGAGCGGAATTTCTACATTGATGAAGCGCTGAAGTCATTTGCCACGGAAGAAGAAGCAGTTCCTATCCTAAAACAGTGCAGTACACTCTTGCATCCTGTGACCTCCGGTTACACAAAGTGACCTCTAATAGGCCAGCTGTTCTAGAAGCCTTCCCACCTGAGGATCGAGCTAAAGACATTGAGAACTTGAATGTTTTTGCTGAGAACTTGCCTGTACAGCGCAGCCTGGGATTGTTTTGGAACATAAATCCAGTGGACAGCTTCACGTTCCAGTTTACAGACGATCAAAAGCCCTTTACATGCAGAGGTGTCCTCTCTACAGTGAATAGTCTCTATGATCCGCTCGGATTTCTCGCTCCAATCACAATTCAAGGCAGGTTGTTACTGCGGGAGCTTAACAGTCTAACAGAGGACTGGGATGCACCCTTTCCAGAGAGCATAAAGGCTGAGTGGACTAAACGGAGAGACTCACTTCAACACTCACAACATCTCCAAATACCGCGGCCTTATACTTCCCTCTCCACAGCAAATGCCCAAAGGAGAGAGCTTTGTGTTTTTGCTGATGCATCAGTGAAAGCCATTGCTGCTGTTGCCTACATAAAGGTCTCAACAACAGACAACACAGAAGTTGGTTTTGTGTTCGCAAAGACAAAGTTGGCTCCTCAAGCAGGTCTGACAGTTCCGAGATTGGAGCTATGTGCTGCAGTACTCGCAGTTGAAGTTGCAGAGCTGATCTTAGCAGAAATGGACTGTGCATTTGATGACGTTGTGTACTACACCGACAGCAAGGTCGTATTGGGGTACATATACAACCAGTCACGCAGATTTTACATCTACATGCACAACAGAGTTCAGCGCATCCTCCAGTCCACTCGCCCAACTCAGTGACGCACAGTATCCGAACTCAATCCTGCTGACCACGGGTCCCGATGTGTACCAGCCGGATTGCTGAGTGGTACCACATGGTTTGAAGGACCATCCTTTCTCGTGAACTCTTCTGTGCAGCTTTCATCTCAAGAAACATACCACCTCGTTGACCCTGCACAAGACATAGAGGTACGTCCTGAGGTGATCATGAACTTGACACAAGTTGAAAGAAGCACTGTAAGTCCTGAACATTTTGAAAGATTTTCAAAATACAGTACTCTCAAGAGAGCAATAGCGCATTTGAGCCATATTGCCTATTCCTTTACCCACTTTAACCAGGCTACTGGCTGTTATGGCTGGCATATGTGTCGTCCGACAGAAGAAGAGATGGTAAAAGCACAGGCCTGCATCGTAAAAAGTGTTCAGAGAGAGCTTTACAAGGAGGAAATCAAGTGCCTACTTGAAGGATCCAGGATCCCTTCCTCAAGCAGTCTTTGGAAATTATACCCAATTCTTGACAGTCACTGTCTTTTAAGAATTGGGGGGCCGAATAGCACAGTCAGAACTGGGCATTGCCACTACTAAACCCCTCATCATTCCTGGTCAACATTACCTAGCAATTCTGCTTATACACTACTTCCATGAAGCTGTCAAACACCAAGGGAGACATTTCACAGAAGGAGCTTTTAGAGTGGCAGGATTTTGGCTTGTTGGAGCTAAGCGATGTATCAGCACAGTCATTTTCAGATGTGTCACCTGCAGGAAGTTAAGGGGGAAGACAGAATGTCAGCAAATGGGAAGTTTGCCTTCAGAAAGATTGCAAGTTGCACCACCCTTCACATATGTCGATGTTATGTTTGACCCCTGGGACGTGGTTTTACAACGCACAAGAGGTGGACAAGCCAACTCATAACGGTGGGCCGTTATGTTCTCATGTATGTCTACGAGAGCAGTCCACATCGAGTTAATTGAGTCAATGAGCACTGACAGTTTCATTAATGCCCAGAGACATCTTTTCGCCATTAGAGGTCTGGCAAAGCAGATCAGATCTGACTATGGTACAAATTTATTTGGTGCTGCCCGAGCCCTGAAAATGAGTAAAACTGACCTTGGCTTCCAGAACATTGAAAACTACTTGAGTCAGCAAAACTGCTCTTGGATTTTCAATCCACCCCACGCATTGCACATGGGAGGTGCTTGGGAACAGATGATTGGGATTGCCAGCATCTTCGACTCCATGTTTCAGGTCTGCAAAAAAGCGCAGTTAACCCATGAACTTCTGTCAACTTTTATAGCCGAAGTGTCTGCCATTATGAACGCATGTCCTCTTGTTCCAGTATCATCTGACCCTGAGTCACCCCTTATTGTCACACCAGCATTGTTGCTCACTCTAAAAACTGGATCTTTGCCTCCTCCACCTGGAGACTTTAAGAACGGCATAATGCTAAAAGAACAGTGGAAAAGAGTACAGAGTCTTGCGGACACATTCTGGGCTAAATGGAAGCGGGAATACCTCCATACTCTGCAGTTTCGCCATAAGTGGCAGAACAAGAGACCGAACCTTAAAGATGGAGACATAGTGCTGCTCAGAAATACTCAAGTGAAGAGGAACGAGTGGCCTATGGGTGTTATCTCACAGATCTTTCCAGGTCAAGATGGACTAGTCAGAAGGGTTGAAGTAACGACCTCAAATGGGGACTGTAAAAGGACATTTTGCTGCCCAGTCACTGAGGTGGTTTTGCTTATGTTTTCAAAGGACATTAATGTTTGAATGTTTATGTGGGACTCTAATGATCCCAGGCGGGGAGTGTTATGTTCACTGTTTTGTTATCTTATTTTGTGCGAAACAATGCCATCTAGTGGTCATTCTTGGTAGTTGTCAAAAACTAGTAGGGAAAGTAGAAAACAGGAAGTACAGCATAGTTTCAGCTGCATGGCAGTTCCTCAGTCCTGCTTACGTTGTTTTCTTGCTTGCTAAAGCATCATCTGTAAGTATTATAAGTTGAATTATTTACATATGAGAACAGTTATCGCAGACATCTTCATTTGTAGAGAAATTATGTATTTTTCTGTTAGAAGTAAATTCGACCTGATGCTAAGCTAACTCAGACCACTAGTCTATGTATAAAAACGGTGTATGTAGTGATTTTGACGTTGTTGCTACAGCAACAATACTTATATGCAGGGGTGAAAGTAAGGGGGTACGGCAGGGTACTGCGTACCCCTAAAAGATTTAGCGGGGGTACGCAGTACCTGCAAGAGAGGGGAGCGGCTGTCTGCTGTAAAAAACCAATGGGTTCACTGTGCAGCCACTAATCAGCTGTGACTGATTAGTTTTTCAAGAACAATATAAAACTCCACTTAATCAGTTAATAAATAACCTTTTTCCCATTTCATATTGTTTCTGAACTGTTCGTGCTTTAATAGAGCAGCGGTGCAATCTGTCGATCGCGGAAGGTTTTGAGCCGATCTCTGCATTAGGTGACAAACTGAACGCCGCCAGGACGCTGAGACCAGCACGTCCTCCTCTGACTCCTTATCAAAACATTCAGAACTTAAAGAACAACAAAACAATCAACAAAAAGTGTTCAAATTAATGACCCAACAAAAAATAATAATCTCAGTAATTATTGTTTCAACAAGGTGTTGCGCAATTCTGTGCGTTTCGATTCCATTACCAAAATAACGAGCAGAGCAGGAGTTTAAATTAACTAATCAACCACCAGTGTGTTCAGGGAGGCTTATTAATGATCGCAAAATAAATATCAAGCCTGAAAACCTAATATCGTGACGGACTGAATGTTATGTTCTTAACCTAACCTCTAGTCGGCTTGAGGAGTGCAAGAGGTTGCCATGGCAACGGGTGTGCTTAATTGACAAAGAGAGACGGAGCGTAAAAAGGTCCGAGTGGTTTAGAGTTGATCACCTGTTCGGTTTATTTTACCTTTGCTGTAGCTCATCACAGCCGCTGTAGTTTCTGAACATTCAATAAACGACAAACTTGGACTAATTCCCTCGTTCGTTGTGAGTATCACGTCATTTATAACAAACATCAAACACGGTAAATATGTTTTAACAAACAAATGGCTTCTACCGCAATAATTATGTGAAATTAAATTCATCCATCCATCCATCCATCCATCCATCCATCCATCC
>NW_006800571.1:233026-240488 GCF_000485575.1 Poecilia formosa | reverse complement strand
TACGTAAGAAATTTAATTGAGCAAAAGTCAATAACAAACAAATGAATTAGGTACAGAAGAATAACAACCCAGGTTGTTAAAAAGATATAAGCAAAAATTAAAATTTTTGTTTTTACAGTGCCATGTATATTATTGAGAGGCTTTTTGTTGGTAGAGTTCTATATATATAGAAAAAAAATAAGATGAATCTATTTTAATCTATCAACAAAGAAATTTTCCTTTGTCTCTAAAACGATAAATTATATTCATGAATCACATTATTACACGGCCCATCTGTGGGGACGATACAAAAAAAAGTAGCTTGCAGAAACTGTATATGGCATACAATGATGGCATGAGGCTACTACTCAAAGTGCCTAGATCAGGGGTGGGCTCTAGGCCTCGAAGGCCGGTCTCCTGCAACTTTTAGATGGGTCTCAACTTAAACACACCTGAGTCAAATAATGAGGTCAGTAGCAGGTTTTAATAGGGAATTGAAATTTGAGAATGTTGTTGATCAGTTTAAATAGCATTGAGGGGAAAAGAAGATTTTTAATTTTTTAAATAATACTGGAATAATGAGAATTTGAGGTATAGCATTTATGAAGCCTCAGGGCTTCATAAATGCTAATATTGCTTCATAAATGCTAAGACCACAGATATATACATGTAGCATTTGTTTATTGAGATTAT
The DNA here is from genome assembly GCF_000485575.1 of Poecilia formosa. Taxonomy (NCBI): domain Eukaryota; kingdom Metazoa; phylum Chordata; class Actinopteri; order Cyprinodontiformes; family Poeciliidae; genus Poecilia; species Poecilia formosa. The sequence continues at coordinate 239,816 of NW_006800571.1, read as the reverse complement.
CAATGCTGCTGAATTTGATTTAAAATGATTTCAGCATACACAAATTAAAATATTTAAATTGGTTAACATTTAAATTCAAGATTTTAAGGAGCTGGCAAGTTTACTTTGTAAAAGTTAAAAGAACAATACTCATAGTTAGATTGGATTTTGCGAGGTGATAGTATGTGCCCTCAAAGCACCTTTTAAATAAAATGTATAATTATTATTATTATATATTCTTATGCTGCTTCAAACAAGGACATTGCCATGGTTATTGCTTCAGATGGTGGCAGACTTCCGGGTAGTTGTACTAATTTACACATGTATTTGTGGGTAGCGACAGAGCGGACCAGCAGCTGTGCTCTATTTCCCACAAATTAGGATTTATAAAGGAAAGGTGCATGGCCACGTGCGTTTGCACTGCTTTATGCATCGGACTTTTTTTGTGCGCCCCACTTTTCTAAATTTTTCCATACGCCAAGTTTTAGTGCGAAAACTGCGCAGTCTTTTATGCATGAGGCCCCAGCTATTGAAGAGAAATACTAAATTTAAACTAAAAAAAATAGGTAATAAAAATTTTGTTAAAATGGAATAAAAATGCATGTGCCTTATATACAGACTTTAGTACAACAATTACACACTGATTTCTAGTCAATGTGGCACACAATATGGAAGCTATTTAACATTATATTATTTAACATTAAAGTTATTTAAAATATTGAATATGACTGGACATTTTAATAGAGGGTAGTGTGTCTCATGTAAAAGCATGAATTACCACTTTTTGTATCAGGCAAGGCATTTATTAACATTTGTATGACAGGAGTGTTTGGTTTAGAAATTTGTTGATAGTCCCTAAGTGAACCTCCAAGCTCTTGAGGAGGGAGCTGGAGAATGGCTGGCCAAAATTATCGTTCATAAATCGGATCAACCTTGAGCTAAACGCCGCTTGCTCGGCGGATATTGGAATATCCAATATCCAACTCGAAACTAACTTCACTGCAGTCTGTAACGCACGGGCAGTGTGTCACAACACCCTGTACACCTCTGGATCTTTGTAACTCGGCGCTGATCGCGCGCACCGAGTTGCGTTCACATAAACTGGAAGATGCTCTTGCAGGCAGCTCCAATGTAACCTTAACTATAAACGCCATTGCTGGGTTTCAGCTGACGTAGCACCGGCGTCACCCAATGCACATGGAGGGCCAGAATTAAATTCAGCCCATTTATTTCTGTTGATCCAGCATCAAAATGTCTATAGTCTGAGTCCTGTTCCAACCGTTCAAATAGAGAGAAAGATAAACGTTATTTTTGTGTTTCGAAGGTAGTTGGTCACAAGGGAGTTAATTTAAAAAAAAAACTTACTGAAAAAAGAGAAAAATGGATCCCCAATCTACAACTAAAAGCAGGACGTGCAGAAACTATCAATGCCAGAGTTTGCCAGAGTAAACTCTGGCAAACGTAAGATATATTATTTTTATGCCTAGCATGATTGTCCTCAGAGCGCTAATGTTGTTAGCAGCTAGCTCAGTGCTGAGTCACGGACAGAAAATATAATGTTTATTCAGAGGGACTTTAATGCCAAAAAAATAAAAATAAAAAAGCTAAATGAATTTAATATAACCTATCCAGCCATACAGTCACCGTGAGCTGTTACTATTCCCCCACATGCTTCGTGTCTGGCCACGAACAGACACGAACACGGGTTCTATTTCGCATAGGCTTCGCCCTTTAAGGCCATCGCTAGTGGGTTTATCCCTCGCACGCAGCGCAGCACTGGGAGGGCCCCACCCTGGTCTGTATAAATAATGGTAAGACCGGACAAACGGCTCCCTCTTTTTCTTAAGCGTACAAGCACTGTCTTAAGAGTGAAGATGTCTTCCAGTGGTACCGTCCGTTTGTGCCCGTCTTGTCAGACGGGGTACATCATGTCTTTTGATGGACACACACCGGATCTGCGAGGAATGCCTGGGCCCCCAGCACGCCGACCTCACCCTGATGTCTCAGCCTTCTTGCTGCTCCTGTGCTCTCCTCCCGCTGGAGAAGAGGAGATGGAGGCTAGCCTTTTTCAAGGCTGGCGCTTGGTGGGGCGACGGGCCCACCGAGTCCGGTCGCTGCTCGTGGGGAGATGCTAGTTACGCCGAGCAGGATGCTAGGTACGCTGAGTGGGAATCGGATGATTTCGCCGGCAGAGAGGACGAGGGCGACAGCAGGAGCAGCAGCGTTTTGGAGCAACGTGGTGGAAGGTAGGCGGCTGAGCAGATGCTTAGTCAACCCTGGGCTCCATATGTCCGACTCAAACCAGCTCCCAGCTGTGAGCTCGCTCCTCCTCGAGCTACCTAGCTTGATCGAGGAGGTGGCCAGGGCTAAGGGGCTTCCTGTTTCCCACCCTCCCCCGCCACGTTTGAATGATCTGGCAGGACGGTTTGTCTCCGCCTCGAGTCGCCACCCGACCCCATCTGGCCTCAGTTTCCCGCCGGACTGGTCTGTATAGCTGAGGAAGTGGCTGATCGCGTGAAGCTGAGGGCACCTGTCTCCACCCATCACCAAGGTGGAAGGGTTCACGGAGCGGAATTTTCCCTCTGTTCCTCCTCTGGATCCGGGCCTCACTGATGTGTTTGTGGCCAGGACGTCAGGATTAGCCCAGCGGCCTGTACCTCCTTCTAAGCACAACCAGCTGATTACCAGGTTCTCTGATAGGCGCCCACCAGTGCGCCTATCAGATAACGGCTGCCACCAATAAAGCCGCATTGTTGGCATGCGGCATCTCCAAGAGACTGGAGGAAGCTGCGCTGGCAGAGGAGCTGAAGGGCTCTCTCTGCAAGGCGGCTGATGCCATACTCAATCTGTGTGCCACCTCAGCGGTCTGCTCCTCACGGATAGCTGCTTGGGCTACTCTGATCCAGAGTACCACATGGCTCCGCCACTTGCCGTCTATGTCTGAGAAGCTTCAGAAGAACCTGCTGGATGGCCCCATCACCCCTGATGCACTGTTTGGTGCCAATTTTCAGTCTCTCCTATCGGAGTCTAAAAAGACCCAGGAGGTTTCAGAGTCCGTCCTCCCTTTTGGTAGGGCCACAACCTGCCCCACGCACCTCCGGCCACTGGAGGGACGTGGCCGCCATCAACAACAGAGACGCTCCACAGGTGCTGCAGCCTCTTCCCGATCCGCTCCACCTCTCGGCATTTCTTCCCAGGTACCCAGCGTCTTCCCAGAGGATGTCAGCCCGAACCTTCCGGAACTGACCAGCTGCAGGGACCACGGACAAAAGCTAGGAAATGACTAGCTCGGGGGAATGTGTGTGATTCTGTGAGATGTTTTGAAATAAAACACAAACATGTCGCTGAGAGCAAAATTCCTGCAGGTTCCAGCTCTGTCAGATCAGCTGATCTCACAGCAGCGTCCTCGCACAAACAGCTGTTTAGGAGGCACCGCATCTCCGCGGTTTCTACACAGAATTTTTCTGTCTCAGTAGATAAGTCTGCCTCTTTTGAGCAGTCTGAATCTGGGAGTGCGTTCTGTGAACAGTCAAAGCCTACTGTGATTCCGGCTGCAGCTTCCCACTCATCTTACTTTGTGAGTGGCGACTGTGTCATCTGGCCGGCAGCGGTCTGCGCTGAAACGCCATTTAAAGCACCCTGACTCCCCTTCAGGAAGTGCATGGGTTCGCCCTCGGCCTGACATGAATGCGGTTGCGTCATGTGGCATGGAGGCTAATAACCAGCCCTTTCAGACCCCCATGAGTCCCCCGGAGAATCTCCGAGGCAGGGGACGCCGTTAGGGGCTCTGACTTGGCTGGAGTTCATGTGAACTGCAGCACCTCACATGAATGCACGGCCGCTTTCAGAAAATTATTCAGAGTGGCGGTGGTGCGCATGCTCCTTGATAGGTGGCTGGATCGACTAATCAGCAGGGGTTACACACTGCAGTTTGGAGGCAGGACTCCACCTTTCAAGGAGATCATAGAGACGTTTCTACCACCTCCAAAGCAGAATGCCGCTCTCAGGTCAGAGCTGCAGGAACTGGTGGCGAAAGGTGTAATTTCCACGGTTCCACAGGGAGAGGAAAATGCAGAGTTTTATTCCCGATATTTTCTGGTCCCCAAGAAAACAGGAGGAATGAGACCCATTCTCTATCTGTTCCTGTTCAACAGCTCGATCGTGGAGAGGCCATTCCACATGCTAGCAACCAGACAAGTGCTGGAAAACGTTCACCAGGATGACTGGTTCACCTCCATAGATCTAAAAGACACATACTTTCACGTCCCCATCATCCTGAAACACAGGAAGTATCTGCATTTCTCCTTCCAGGGGACCCAGTATCAGTACAACCGTCTGCCATTTGGTTATTGTCTCGCCCTGTACACGTTTTCCAAATGTGTGGAAACAGCGCTGCAAACACTGCATATGGCTGGTATGACCTGCTTTTATTGGCTTACACATGAGATGCCTTCAGATGGTTCACTCGCCTGCACATATATCCTGTACGCCAGAAGAGGAGCATGATCTCTGTTCCTCCTTCAGTGGGAGCCAATCTCATTCACTGGGGGGAGCCCCAGCATTCTGGCAGAGGGAGTTCCCCTCAGCAGACCCAGGTAACACGTATCGGTGTTCACAGACGCATCGCTGCCGGGATGGGGAGGAACGTGTCTGTCTCAGGTGGTTGGAGCTCAGTGGCCAGACGACATGACTCTTTATATAAACATGTTGGAGCTCCTCATGGTGCTGAAGGTGACTCAGCACTTTGCTCCTCTGCTGAAGGGTCAACATGTTCTGATCCACATGAGCAACAGAGTGGCAGCTGCCTGCATAAATCGCCAGGGAGGCGTGCGCTCCGCTCAGCTGTTAAACATTGCCAGACAGCTGCTGTGCTGGGCGCGCGTAAACCTGCTCTCGATCAGAGCGGTATACGTCCCCGGCGTCCTGAACAGATGAGCGGACATCATGTCCAGGGGCAGTCCTCACCATGGGAACTGCCCCTGGTCTCCATCACGAGCTAGTCGCTCAAATATGGAGCAGATTCGGGAGAGCGGCAGTGGACCTGTTTGCCACGCGGGAGAGCGCGCAGTGCCAGCTGTGGTTCTCACTGAGTCCACGGTAGAACCCACCATTAGGGGTGGACACCTTTGCTCACAACCCATGGCCAAAAATGCTCTTTTATGCTTCCTCCAGTTCCACTGATTCCACGGCTCTTGGACTGAGTTTGGGAGGAACAGCTGTCGGTAATCCTGGTAGCTCTCGAGCGCAAGAACTCGGCGTGGTTTCCCAGTCTGCAGCAGCTGGTGTCAGGTCGACCGTGGAAGCTGCCATGGAGAGAGGATGTGCTCCTCCAGGCCGGGGGAGTGATCAGGAGCCACACAGAAATAGGCCAATGTCTGTGGGTCTGGCGGCTGAACGGGAGCACTTTGGGTGCGTTCACAGTGCAGCCTGAAGTGACTCAATTCCGATTTTTTGGCAATTCCGATTTTTTTGCCGGGCCCATTCACACTGCCAGTAAATGCGACCTGTATGCGTTCTGCAGTGTAAACGGGCAAACGACCTGAAAGTGTCCCGCATGTATATCTAATCTACTTTTATTTCAAAACATCAAACAGCATGGACATCAGTCACCAATATGACATACTAATAATAATTAAAAAAAAACATTTTGGCAGTTTTTATATATGCCACAAGCACAAAACACCAGAGTCAAATGGCTCAATTGCCTCCTCATTGTGTAGATACGTTCTCCAGAGTCCTGCTAGTCATCTTATTATTCTATTCAGGTGTGGTGCACCAGCTGCACATCTAAATGTTGTAGGACAGTGGTCCTCCAGGACTGGAGTTTGACACCTGGGTTTGCTTTCTGGGTTTGCAAGTCAACGGTTCAGCACAGCCACTCCCCCATTTTGCTGTCTACAGCCAAAAACTTAAAGAAAAATGACCCCCGCAGCTAAATAATATTAACTCAAATGGCCTCCAGATTTTCCTGACAGTTTTAATGTTCGGTTAAGATAAACAGTTGTATATACCGTGATATCCAAACAAATAAACGTACGTTAAGTGAAGTATGTATATGAATCGATACTCTTGCGTAAACAGAAAATTAATGCCTCCATAAAAAATAGTCAAAAACATGATCATTTTAACATGAAACTTACCTTGTTATAATAAGCTCCAGACAAGATGCCATACTGCTGCCTCCACTCCTCAGGCAAACATGTGACGCAGTTGCGGAATAAGTCGGCGTGGGCCGGGGTCGGGGCTAATGACCTGGCCCAAATAATAAAGCCCATGACAATTTAACTTTACAACATGGACATGCCTGCAACAGCGGAGCTAACAAGTTTCATCACCACACTATGTCATTCTGAAATCCATTCTGTTGTTTTCTTGGTACAACAAACCAAGAAAACAACAGAAACATCAGGCTACTGGTCACTAATGATGAAACAATACAAATTCAAAACATGTTAATGTCCGTAGAAATGCTCTAGCTAGTTTGCCATTTGTTTCCAAGTGACTGATGATGACGTTGGTGACAAACTTTGCCCAGAATGCACCTGGAGACAATAAGGACGATTCATTTGTAGTTTTGTATGTCATAAAGTTAAATGTAAGAGTGAAAATAAAGCCAGTAATGTAGCACAACTTTTATTCAATATTTTATGCCCACTATGTCACTAAAATCAGTCAGTCTGGTAAGGTGACCAGACTGACTAGCAACCATGATTCAACAATGGGGCACCCTACTATATAAGCTACTGGGGTATCATATACAATTTTCAACACAGGAGAGTTCTCCTTTTAAAGCTCTTGTTAGATGTGATTA
>NW_006800571.1:221056-232026 GCF_000485575.1 Poecilia formosa | reverse complement strand
ACATCAAATAGGACAAATATATTTCATTAAGTTTTAACTAATTCTACAGCGATAATTATGTGAAATTAAATTAATTATATCCCGACTTCCGAAGATTTGCCTTTACCCTTGGGTTAGTTTCTCATATTGAGGTAATCAAACCAAAGTTCAGATCTGCCATAACTGACTGACACCTGCTAGGGTCAGGTTTGCAACCAGCTTCTGACTGAGAAACCAGTAACCTGCTCCCAGTGTCAGAATCTCACTGAGGAAGAAACTGCGTTAGGTTTTCTGTCACTTTATTATTTCTGCTATAACTGATGCATATTCGCAGATAAAATAAGTCAATAGAGTTTAATTTGCAATTTTTATGTCTTTGTGTCATGAGGTAGATCTCAAGCGGCTGGTGAGAGAAAAAGTAGATCTTGCTCTCAAAACGTTTCGGCACCCCTATTTTAGGGAAACTAACACTCATGTTTTTGAATTGGACTAAACAAGTGTTTAACAACACTGTATTTTTAATCTACAACACTTACACTGGAAACCTAACACTTTTGAATTTGCTTTGTAAATTCTTGACCCAACTTGAAACTAGATGATTGTATTCTCCAGGCTTTTGAAAGCTTTCTTCTGTCTCATGCATAATATGAGGTCTGCAGCTCCAGGTAGTTAGTTTGGTGGATCGCCTTGACACCAGGTAAATCCTCAAGATTATAAGAAAAGTAGAAGTATTTTTTTTACTGAGATAATACGGATCATATCCTAAATATACGCATATGTTTTCGAGATATCTTGGCTGTTCCTTCCTATTTAGGACATTAGCATACTTGTGATCAACTTTGCTTTGTTTTGAACCGGAGAAACGCCATCCGGGTCACGTGACTGAAACCCAGCAATACCGCTGTCTTGGCTCGCACGCACTCAACCCGAACTGTCAACCAGATATTCCAAAATTGCCACTGTAACTCAGCCTTGAGTCCCTGACATCACCGCTGTACCACCGAGACAGAAAAAAGGGGATGTAAGCTGGCGGCTGGGCTACTACAATTTACAATCAGTCTAGAGTTAACTCACACATTGTGAATAATATCATAGTTGCTCCCTGTAACTAGCACGGCTCCCTGACTGTTCTGGCTGGGCTGGTAGTTTTGACGGGTCTGAATCGCTGCCAATAAAAAAGTCCGGTTCACCTCCAAGACAAAATATGCGTGCAGTTTTTGGGTTTTGCTTACTCTCTTTTTTCCATCATTTTCACTTTGCCGCTCCATGAAGCTCCACTCATATTAACTTCGTCCGTAAAATTGCTGTAGCTAGTTGCCATCTGTTGCCAAGAGACAGATGATGTTGGTGGATGCCTGGTGACAAGTTTTACCCAGAATACACTTGGAGACAACATTGGCGATCCTCTTGTAATTTTGAGTGTCATAAAGTTAAATGTAAGAATAAAAATAAAGCTAGTCATGTAGCACAACATTTTATTCAATATTTTACACCCACTGTGTCACTAAAATCAGTTAGTCTTGTAAAGTTTTTAGCAACCATGAGTCAACAATGACAACCTACAATGACAGCCCACTGGGGCTATTTATTACATAATTTTCCATACACCGAACTCAACAGGAGAGAGCTTTTCGCCAGCTCTCATCAGATGTGATAAAGGTTTGATCCCCGAAGGTCAAATTCTCCCTTCCATCCGGGTCCCTCCTGGGCCGGGAGCCCACTGCCACAAAGCCCCTTCCCTGCTCGCAGGATCCGCGCTGAGGTTAACTTAATAAAGCCAGCTGTGTGATTGGTCCNCAATGGGGCACCCTACTATATAAGCTACTGGGGTATCATATACAATTTTCAACACAGGAGAGTTCTCCTTTTAAAGCTCTTGTTAGATGTGATTAAAAATATTGGATCCCTGAATGTATATTTTACTTTCCATCTGCCCAGATGGGACCCAGGGGCCTGCTGCACCCCTCCCCCACTTCCTGTAACTCCTTCCCTGAAGTGACGTCACAAATATGTCACTAACTGGGATGTACTGTGGATTTCTAAATCAACACCTGACTGAGTTAGTGTTGGTGTTAATTTAGAAATCGACACTGGACAGTATTGCTTTTATCTAACTCTTTGGAATAACAAACTCCGATCACGATCGACCGGTCGATCGCGGAAGGTTTTGAGTCGATCTCGGCAGATGACATTCTGAACGCCACCAGGACGCTGAGAGCAGCACTTACTCTTCTGACGGGCTTATCAAAAATATTCACAAAGATCCTAAATGTTTGTAGCTTCATTAAAAAATAATAATTATAAAAAAAATCAATGAGACGTGTTAAAATTAATAATCTCAGTAATTTTTGTTTGAACAAGGTGTTGCGCAATTCAGTGCGTTTCGGTCCCATTAACAAAAAGAAAAAGAAAAAATAAGGCGACTCAAAGACCGACTGACGAGCAGAGTAGGAGTTTAAATTAGCTACTCAACCACCACTGTGTTCATGAGAGGGTTATTAATAATCGAGGAATAAATATCAAGCCTGGAAACATGATATTGTTGTAGCAGCTCCCCAGCACGTGAATTAATTTTTGCGCAGTCTCAACGGGTGATTTTCATGGTTTGTTTATTTTCTTTGATGTGGATCATCAAACAGTCACCACACCCATCTCAGTCACCATAGTCACTGTGAAAACTAAACGGATACAAATATTAGAATATAAACATAAACTTACAACACAAACAACAAAATAAAACGTACCTCGCTGCTTTCACCGGGGAACGCTAAACGTTAACAGTGCCAAGCACATCCGACAGTTTGTTGAAGTTATTCATTGATACAGTGATTTCCCAGCNCTAACACTTTTGAATTTGCTTTGTAAATTCTTGACCCAACTTGAAACTAGATGATTGTATTCTCCAGGCTTTTGAAAGCTTTCTTCTGTCTCATGCATAATATGAGGTCTGCAGCTCCAGGTAGTTAGTTAGGTGGATCGCCTTGACACCAGGTAAATCCTCAAGATTATAAGAGAAGTAGAAGTATTTTTTTTACTGAGATAATACAGATCATATCCTAAATATACGCTTATGTTTTCGAGATATCTCGGCTGTTCCTTCCTATTTAGGGCATTAGCATACTTGTGATCAACTTTGCTTTGTTTTGAACTGGAGAAACGCCATCCGGGTCACGTGACTGAAACCCAGCAATACCGCTGTCTTGGCTCGCACGCACTCAACTCGAACTGTCAACCAGATATGACAAAATTGCGACTGTAACTCAGCCTTGAGTCCCTGACATCACCGCTGTACCACCGTGACAGAAAAAAGGGGATGTAAGCTGGCGGCTGGGCTACTACAATTTACAATCAGTCTAGAGTTAACTCACACATTGTGAATAATATCATAGTTGCTCCCTGTAACTAGCACGGCTCCCTGACTGTTCTGGCTGGGCTGGTAGTTTTGACGGGTCTGAATCGCTGCCAATAAAAAAGTCCGGTTCACCTCCAAGACAAAATATGCGTGCAGTTTTTGGGTTTTGCTTACTCTCTTTTTTCCATCATTTTCACTTTGCCGCTCCATGAAGCTCCACTCATATTAACTTCGTCCGTAAAATTGCTGTAGCTAGTTGCCATCTGTTGCCAAGAGACAGATGATGTTGGTGGATGCCTGGTGACAAGTTTTACCCAGAATACACTTGGAGACAACATTGGCGATCCTCTTGTAATTTTGAGTGTCATAAAGTTAAATGTAAGAATAAAAATAAAGCTAGTCATGTAGCACAACATTTTATTCAATATTTTACACCCACTGTGTCACTAAAATCAGTTAGTCTTGTAAAGTTTTTAGCAACCATGAGTCAACAATGACAACCTACAATGACAGCCCACTGGGGCTATTTATTACATAATTTTCCATACACCGAACTCAACAGGAGAGAGCTTTTCGCCAGCTCTCATCAGATGTGATAAAGGTTTGATCCCCGAAGGTCAAATTCTCCCTTCCATCCGGGTCCCTCCTGGGCCGGGAGCCCACTGCCACAAAGCCCCTTCCCTGCTCGCAGGATCCGCGCTGAGGTTAACTTAATAAAGCCAGCTGTGTGATTGGTCCACTCTCCAGCTTTAAATGCATAAACTTATTTCTAACCTTTTAGAAATAAATCTGCTCCGCGAGTGAAACGCTCAGAACAGAGATGCTTGCAGTCTGGCTTAAAGATTTATCAAATGAAAAAAAAATAAAAATTGAGATTTTTTTTTCTTCAATTAGTAATTTTTCTAAAAATAAAAACAAGCAACGCCTAGCCTGGCGGGAGACCTAGCAAAGCATGGCTGGCCGCCAGGCTTACAACACACTGGGGGAAACCCTGTATTCCTTACATTATGTTTGGCTGATCTTTGTTTAAATGCCATATTTGTCTGGAACTTTTTGGTGATTTGTAATTGACTATCATTCACTGTAATTATTAACAAAGCAATAATGTTAGAAATTATAAAGATTTTTGACGGGTTTAACTGTTTTGTTTCTGTTTCTAATATGTAGGCCTGGTTTTCTCCCAGATCCTAATGATGGCAGTTTGTACGTTCTTGGTGGAAAACACAAGGAGGGCTTGATGGTAAGATAGTTTATATTGTATCACATTTTCTTTTGTATTTTTTTTATTTTTTGTCAAAACAAGCATGACGGTTTCCTGTTTCCACAGAAACTGCCTTTTACCATCCCAGAGCTGGTTCAATCCTCCCCCTGCAGAAGCTCTGATGGCATGCTCTACACAGGTCTGATCTTATACATGTCTTATCAATTTCTGATCTTTCTTTGATTGTAAATTGTCCTAAAAGAAGACAAATACTTTTTCAAAAGTCTAGGGTCATTCCTCATTTCATTTTATATTTCTCCCATGGAGATTGAACTTGTTAGGTGATCTTGATCACCACAGTTCTTTAAACGTTCTTAAGTTTTTGTTAATACTTTTTGTCTGGACTTTGGCTGCTTTTTTGCTCACTTTCTGCTAGGGCGACAAGTAACGATTATGTTATTAATCGATTATTCTATTGATTATTCTGATGATTAATTGGATAAATAAAATTGGTATATTCAACAGATTTTTCATTCAACCTATTTAGCCATTTTCCTGCAATATTAGAATATATAATACTTTTTTAAAATAAGAAAATAAACATGTTATTGCGTAAATGTAATAACAGTATTCCTTTATTGAATTTGAACCAGGTAGAGCTAAAACTGTCTCTTAATGAGAGAGTGACACAGAGAGAGTGTGTGTGATACAGTTAGAGAAAAGTCTGGCTCTTAGGAAGCAAACTATACAGTTTTACTTTTACAGTATAGTGCTTTATAAACGCATAACTCACCTGTCTGCTGTTTGTAGATAACCTTCCTTCTTGGTGTGTGTGTGTGTGTGTGTGTGTGTGTGCGTGCGTGCGTGCGTGCGTGCGTGCGTTTACACAGGAAAAAAACATGACGTGTGGTTTGTAGTGGATCCTGAAACGGGCGAAAAGCAAACAAGTTTAACCACCTCCTCCTCTGAGTCCATCTGTCCCAACACTCCTTTGCTCTACATTGGACGCACCGGTCTGTCGCACACACACAGCACTTCAGGAGCCAGGCTCATGTGAGCCTGACTCAATTAGTCTGAAATTAATGAGTGTTTCCCTTTGTTTCCAGAGTATATGGTTACCATGTTTGATACTAAGATACAAGAGCTTCGATGGAATGCTACGTACAACGATTACTCTGCTCATCCTTATGATGAGAAGCAAAACTACAGTACGTCTCTGAGCACAGATTCACAAAGTTAAACAAATAGTTTGTTCAACAACCTCAAAGACTTAAGCACTGTCTTATCTGCAAAAAGTATTTATATCTGTTGAACTTTTTTAAACTTTATCATTTCATTATCATGAAACTTAGTGTATTTTCTTGGGATTTTATGTTTTAGACCATCACAAAGGATATATTTAAACAATACGTTTCTTGGTGCTTTTGCATAAAGGCCTGGTCTGTGGAATTCCTGACTTTGTTGACTTCACAAGATATTTGGTTGCAGTTGTTTTTTTTAAGGCACTTTCTGCTAGGGTGCCCTTCACCTCTCGCTTGCCATGGAGACGCTGCGCTTTCTCACCTTCTCCTCTGCTAATGAAGAGAGCAGTACACAATGTTATACTGCCAGTCCTAGAACTAACTTTAAGTAATCTTCCTCCAGAAATGGCTCATCTGGTGTCTAGTGGTGATGGTCTTGTGGTGACCGTTGACCGGGAATCAGGTAGGAGGATCTGTGTGGATTATACATTTCCTTACTCTTGTCTCAGCCGTCTAGCAGGGATTTGAAGTGTTTATCTTGCTTTTCAGGCGATGTCCTGTGGACTCAAAACTACGGTTCACCTGTTGTAGGGGTATACCTCTACTATGAAGAGTCACTGAGACATGCCCCTCACCTCTCGCTTGCCATGGAGACGCTGCGCTTTCTCACCTTCTCCTCTGCTAAAGACCAGACAGAAGCTCACTCTACGTTAAAATGGAGCTACCAGTTTGTGACGGAGCAAGCCAGAACACAAACCCAATTAATGTAAGAACATTTCCATTGCTCCCATTAAAATGAAGATTGTGTCTGGTAGGAACAAGTCTCCATGAAGGATTCTTGCAGATCCAAATAGTTGGATCTGCAAGAAAACTTCGTTGTAGGGCCGAACGTTAATGGCATAAAACTCAACTTCATGTTTGTTATGAAATCTATAAAGAAAGACTGCAAAGCTATCACTCTACACTAAAACATGCAAGGGAAAAATTCTTTGTGGAAATCATAAACAACAACATTAACGATGCTCAAGCTTCATTTGCAACAGCTGACAGGCTCACAAACCCTCCTGTGATTGTACCACCTGAACTCCAATCAAACACGGCCTGCAATACATTTTCTAACTTCTTTGAAGAGAAAATTAACAAAATTACAGGATTAATCTGCACATAAATCTAAATCTAGTACCAATGCTATGTACAAACATAACAAAACATAAATAATGACTCAGTTTCAACTACTTAACTATAAAAAGTTAGGATAAATTATAAATAAATTAAACTTCACTTAATGATGTCTTGATAAAATACCCACAACTTAAGAAAGTTGTCTGTTATTCCATCTGATGTGACTCAAAAATTTAGAAAAGTGCTGTGCACAAAAAAAAAATCGGATGCATAAAGCCGTGCGCACGTATGTGGCTGTGCACCTTTCCTTTATAAATCCTAATTTGAGGGAAGTAGAGCGCAGCTGCTCTCCTGCACTGTCGCCACCCTTAAATACATATGTAAATTCAAATAAATACCCAGAAGTCTGCCATCACGTGAAGCAATAACCATGGCAATGTCCTTGCTTGTAGCAGCATAAGTATTTATAATAATAATTCTATATTTTATGTAAAATGTGCTTTCATGGCACAAGGTCACCTCACAAAAACAACAATAATACATTTTAAAGAAAAAAAAATCCAAATAAAAAAATTAATAAATAAATGAAGAGATCGTGCAAATGCCGGTTTGAACAGTAGCACATCCAGCAGGGATTTAAAGAATGACAGCTTGTCAGAGAGCCCTTTGAGTGGAAATGTGGATGTTTATGCTAAATAGTAGAATCATCTGCAGAAGTTGTACATTTACAGAATAGAGATGCTTTCTGTCCATAAAGGTACATTCACACAAAGCGAGTGGCTCCACTGAAGGATGACTGCAGCTGGACCGGTACCGGTACCACATGACTCCTTCTTTAAGTTCTGCTCGGAGCTCCACGATGATCAGTCCAGGCAATCTATACGCTAATAAACCATCAACATTTCCCAGCAGACCAATATGATCTCTGATCAATCGCTCCCTCTGAATCCTTCCATTGGAAATGTTCTCCACCAGAGCCAAAGCGCTGTGCCACAACTACGTTGTGCCACGAAATTGTGGCACAGCGCACAGGTGTGCCCCTTGGCGCAGCTACTTATGTATGTGTGATTGTCTACACACCTTGATCACCTTAAAATAATCAAACCTGTTTGGAGTTAATCTGCTGATCCAACCCTGTTTCCTTTTTTTTAGTGAGAATGAAATTACCCCAAAGATTCATTTCATGCACTCTGATGCACAGACCAATGTGTTACATCTTTATGAGAGACAAAAACTGAGGAAGAGTGCTATTTACATTAGAGTGAGGTTTTCGCGTCTTTTTATTTTTATTTTCTTTATTTTGTGTGTGTGTTATGTTATTGTCTGAGGATATATGCGATTCAATTTCATCGTTTACATTTAAACATTAAAATATTAAAATCATGAAAAAAACATCGGGTTTGATGCTTCTTGGTCTAAATAACTGAATGTCATCAGATTTCAGTGTATTTAGGTGAGTTTTGACGCTTTGTAGTTTTATATTGACCACAGAAAAAGTTTGCGTGGCTGCTGCACATTTTCACGCCAGTGAAAAATTGTGCGTATATTTACGCAAACTTAGACGCAAAGTTAATTTTTATACATTCCGGCTTGTGCGTAAAATATGGTGCCGCACATTTTTTGTGCTCACACATCTTTATGCATGAGGTCCCAGGTGTTTTCCCCCAGGGTTTAAAAACAGCAGTTATCAAACCACTGATAAAAAAGAACGATCTGGATAAATCACTATTGCGGAATTACAGGCTGATCTCCAACCTTCCATTCATCAGCAAAATTATTGAAAAAATTGTTTTAATAGTTAAAAAGTTTGTCAACAATTACCAATCACTTTGACGTCTTTCAGTCTGGTTTCCGTGCTCACCACAGGATTGAGACTGGTCTAGTCAAAGTGTTCAATGACATCACGGTTTCCCACAGTGTATTATAAGACATGTTTTACTAGCTCCCCCACAAAACCCCCTCCACCAGGCTAAGCATCGCTTGTTTTTGTTTTTGGGAAAATATATATTTTTATTTTTTAAGCCAGATTGCAAGTGTCTCTGTTGCTCCGAGCGTTGCACTGGTGGAGCAGATTTATTCCTAAAACACAGCAAATTTGTAAGTGTTCAGTCAACTCCTACAGAGTTGAATTTAGCACATTAAAAGTGTCTATATTGATCCACTCTGGATGGTGTAGAAATTACACTTTTGAAAGTGTTATTTGTGATACAGTTGAATCAACACTCACAGTAGTTGAAATTAAACACACATCAGTGTAGACTTACTCAACACTAGTGTATTTAGTCAAAAGTTAACACGATGAACGTGTTAATCTAACACAGAACAGTGTGAAGTATATATCAACATAGAAATCTGAGTTTTAAAATACTACTGGCAGAGTGTGCTGTGGTGGTGCAGGGGTTAAGCACAACCCACATATGGACCCTCTAGTTTTCAATGCGGCTGTTGTGGTTTCACTTCCCGGTCTTCCCCTTCTCTCATTGCCTACTTTTTTTGTCAATTTACTACCAAATAAAAGCCACTTGAGCAATTAAAGCCTTTTTTCCCAGAACATAATGGCCATCAATAATCCCCAAATTCATTTTAAAAGACATTAGATGCCACTTGAATCTACAGAAACACCAGCACCAGTTGCAGTATATAATCTACTTTTATTTCAAAACGTCAAACAGCATGGACAGTATACAACAAAGGTCATACATTCATGGTACTTTGCACTGAAGGTGAAGTGTGCTTTGAAAGTTAATTGAAAGCAGCCATGGATGGTCTTGTGATCACTGTTGTTGAAGTGTCTTTGGTGCTGCTCTTGTCTTCAGCAACATGAAGGAGGAAGACTTCCAGCCTGGAAGGAAAAAACAGGAAATATAGTAGAAACATTAGGAAAATAGATAAATATTTTAAAAAGAAGTGTGAGGCAAAACTAATCAGACCCACCTGTGTGTGTCACCATCATATTCATTCAAATTACTCTGCCCACCCTGTTTACAAGATAAAGCATTAAAAAGTCAGAAATAATTACTAAAGAAATGAGTCGGCTTATAGAAAATTTTTTGGACAGCATTAAAAGTCGTGCCAACCTGTCTGAAGAAATGTGTTGAAGTCATCATAACAGGCTTCAGTCACCAACATGGCATACTAATACTAAAAATCATTTTGGCAGTTTTTATATATGCCACAGGTACAAAACACCAGAGTCAAATGGCTCAATTGCCTCCTCATTGTGTAGATACGTTCTCCAGAGTCCCGCTAATCACCTAATTTTATTCAGGTGCAGCGGCACATCTAAATGTTGTAGGACAGTGGTCCTCCAGGACTGGAGTTTGACACCTGTGTCATAGATCAAGTCAACGGTTCAGCACAGCCACTCCCCCATTTTGCTGTCTACAGCCAAAAACTTAAAGAAAATGACCTCTGCAGCTAAATAATATTAACTCAAATGGCCTCCAGATTTTCCTGACAGTTTTAATGTTCGGTTAAGATAAACAGTCGTATATACCGTGATATCCAAACAAATAAATGTACTTTTAGCGAACTATGTATATGAATGATACTCTTGCATAAACGGAAAATTAATGCCTCCATAAAAAATAGTCAAAAACATGATCATTTTAACATGAAACTTGCCTTGTTATAATAAGCTCCAGACAAGACGCCATACTGCTGCCTCCTCTCCTCAGGCAAACATGTGACGCAGTAGCGTAGCGGTTCTCAACGTGGACTCTACCACCCTCCGAGGGGCGTTCAGAGGACGGCAGGGGGCTCTGGCGGAAATTTTTACAAAAGGGGGGCGCTGGGATTCCTCTGGGGCATGTTTGGTAGAAGGTAAACTTTGCACCTTAAATGCACAACAATACCAGTTTAGACTTTGAGCAATTTGCTAAAACTACATTGTGTAACATTAAAACATGCTGCAACTGTATCGATGGTAGCTCTCCTTCTCTTCAGTGTTTGTAACTTCTTGGCACAGCTCCGCGCTCCTGCTAGCTTCACCGCATCAGTTCAGCGTTACACCGGCTGATGACGTTGCTGTGATTCACTTTATCTGGTGTCTGATTTTCAAATATTTTATGTTTTA
>NW_006800571.1:211745-220046 GCF_000485575.1 Poecilia formosa | reverse complement strand
CCACCAGAAACTGACAGAAACACTGAAGAGAAGAAGAGCTATAATTAATGTAATTGGAGTTCTATCCATGTTTTAATGTTCAGTCGTTTTGCAAATAGATCAATAAACTGGCATGTTGTTCATCTTTTATCTGGTCATTTTGTGCAAGATTTAGCAACTAGAAAATGGCACAAAATAAGAATATTTTTTCCACTCTGATTGGCTGCTGTTAGGCCTACTGATTTTAAGTTGAATGGCCATTCATTGCATTTTTCGTAGACACCTGTGAAAATAATTTCTATTCACATTGCTTTTTTGTTCTCTGGGAAATTATTTTTGATGATAAATACAGAAACAAGCATAAAAATCAAAACATCTACAATAGTATAATAAAATAATAAAATAATAATCAGTGTAAAGTAGCCTACAAATTCTTTGGTGGGGGACCTGGATAAAGGCTAGGGGGCCGGTGGCCCAAAACAGGTTGAGAAACACTGCTTTAGCTAGTTTGCCATTTGTTTCCAAGTGACTGATGATGACGTCGGTGACAAGCTTTATCTAGAATGCACCTGGAGACAATAAGGACGATTCATTTGTAGTATTGTGTGTCATAAAGTTAAATGCAAGAGTGAAAATAAAGCCAGTCATGTAGCACAACATTTTATTCAATATTTTACACCCACTATGTCACTAAAATCAGTCAGTCTGGTAAGGTTTTTAGCAACCATGAGTCAACAATGGGGGACCCTACTATATAAACTCCTGGATATCATAACATTTTCAACAGGAGAGGGCCCTTCTTTTATAGCTCTTGTCAGATGTGATTAAAAAAATTGGATTCCTGAAAGCATATTTTGCCTCCCATCTGGGCCCCCTCTAGGCCTGGGCCAAGGACCTTACTGCACCCATGACCCTTTCTGTAACTCTTCCCCTGAAGTGATATCACAAATATGTTACAACTGTGGGATGAACTGTTCTATGTTGATTTCTAAATCAGCACCAGACTGCGTTAGTGTTGGTGTTAATTTTAGAAATCAACACTTGACACTTGACTGTATTGCTTTTATTTAACTAACACTAACACTCATGTTGTTGAATTAGACTAAACAAGTGTTGAATTAACACTATTTTTAACATACAACACTTACACTGGAAATCTAACACTTTTGAATTTGCTGTGAAGTTCATGCATTTAATGCCGGGAACACGGACCAATCACACAGCTGGCGCACCGCCGCCTTGCCTCGCGCGCTGTCAATTCTTTATATCTAAGTTTATGTTGGCGTGCGCCTCCTTTCACTCAAACTGAACACAGGCTGACCTGTATGGATATTTATTTACATCAACCCCCTGTGAGGAATTGTGTTTCATTGGAAAACTGTACATCAAGGTAAGAGCTTAAACCCACCACATTAGCTCTGGTTGTGCAGCTCTATGTGAACCGCAGGAATAACTTATAGTGGCGTCTTCAGAGGTGAGAATGATTTATCTTTGTGAACAAAGAATTATATGTGGCATCTACATCTCAACACGCTTCCCCGCACCGGGCTCTGTTTTCCCAGTAAACTTTATGTATGTGATCCCGGTTGGCCGGTGCGTTAGTGGTTAACGAACCAGTGTTAACCTCATCATGCAGGTTCATCCCGGTGAGGAGCTTTTGCGCTCGCCTCGTAGTCACGCAGGGAAAATAAACATTTAATCATGAATGATAATTATGTATACACAGTCATTTTGATAATATGCTAATATAAACACTTAAAGCCTATTTTGCCTTCATTATAAGCCTTATATAAGGCTTTATATAAGGCTGGTTCTTTATTATTTTATTATTATTTTTAGTATTATTTTTCCGGTTACACGATGCATCATCCATCTATCCATCCATTTTCTTACACCCTTGTCCTTTAGTGGGGTCGGGAGGGTTGCTGGTGCCTATCTCCAGCTAACGTTCCGGGCGAGAGGCGGGGGTCACCCTGGACAGGCCGCCAGTCTGTCGCAGGGTAACACGATGCATCAAACCATACCAAATGCTTTGTCCATTTAGTCAACCAGAATTAAGGCGCGCGGGCGTGCAGAGATTTGCGTGCGGCCACGCCTGAGCAGAGTTGAGTTCCATTTCTCTTCCATGTCGTATCAACAGACACGACATGGAAGAGCTACTAAAGCCATATTAGCAGCATTGATTAAATCTCCTGTTTGTTGTGCATCTCTGTGTGTAATGAAGCAGATTTAACTCATCCACAGGGCCGGTCAGAGGCTGCATCAGGCCTTGAACAGAATTTAACTTGCTGCTAAAAACATCAGCACATCTAACAGCTTCTGTGTTAAATTTAGTGAAATCTGGGAGATGGGGAGTAGTTTAATTGGTCAACCTAAAAAGCAATAAGTTCCAGTTTACTCATTTGTATTTTTGAACAAACAGAGCTCAAACCCAAAGATTAAACTCACAGCATCAGATAGTAGCTATGGTAACCAAACAATCTAACTATGAATATTGTTCTTTGAACTTTTACAAAGTAAACTTGCCAGCTCCTTAAAATCTTACATTTAAATGTTAAACCATTTAGAATTAGAATTTTTGTATGATGAAACCATTAAATCAATTCAGCAGCATTGATATTCGCGATAATGTTCTCAAATGTTACATTTATGTATTTGTGATCTGTGTAGAATCCGATCACAAATATCATTTATCATTTATCATTTATGCCCCCTGAAGTCCTGGGCACCTTTTGGAGTCACTGACTTAATTTGGATTAAACAGAAGTGAAATTGATATTCATTTTAATTGTATTTTTTGATTTTATGTTTTTAAGATTAGTTGTGGGTTTAGATAGCATTTCCCATAACATAAACTATCCAGTAATATTTTACATTTCCTGTCTACTTAACATCTTTAAATACAAAAAAATGGTGGACCGCCTCGACTCTCCGACCACCGAGCTTTGCAAGTTTTCTGGGGGAAACGCTGGACATCCATATAAACGCAGACAGTAGAAGAATCACAGTGCTGGTTCTGTTGGACCTCTGTGCAGCTTTTGACACTGTTGAACATGACATATTACTGGAACAACTGGAGAATTGTGTAAGACTCTCCGGTCCTGTACTCAGTTTGTTTGAATCTTTCATAAAGAACTGGGATTTCTTTGTTTCAGCAGGTAACTTCTCATCAGAGTGGAAGCAAGTCCCATTGGGGTACCCCAAGGTTCAATCCCAGGATCCCTCTTATTTAATAACTATATGCTCCCACTAGCTCAGGTTATAAGAGGAAATAAGATTAGCTCCCATAACTACGTGGATGATGCATATCTCTACATTACAATTTCACCAGGTT
This sequence comes from Poecilia formosa, assembly GCF_000485575.1. NCBI lineage: Eukaryota > Metazoa > Chordata > Actinopteri > Cyprinodontiformes > Poeciliidae > Poecilia > Poecilia formosa. Next base: position 216,733 of record NW_006800571.1, on the reverse strand, counting down.
ACTCTGAAACTATTCAGTCACTGAACAGATGCTTAGAACAGATAAATGTGTGGATCTGCCACCACTTTGTCCAGCTGAACAGAAACAAAACCGAAGTTATTGCCTTTGAACCTTAATACAACTAAAAACTAGAGACCAGGCCCAAAATCTGGGTGTAGTGATGGACTCTGACCTGAACATTCAGAGCCACATAAAACAGTTACAAAATTGACCTTCTATCACCTGAAGAACATTTCTAGGATTAAAGGACTGATGTCTCAGCAAAATCTAGAGAAACTCATTCATGCATTTATCTTTAGTCCAAGGGTCGTCAACCCAAAATGTTGAAAGTGTCATATTGGACCAAAAAAACAAAAAACAAATCTGTTTGGAGCCTCAAAACATTTAAAGCCTTATAAGACTTATAATGAAGGCAAAACAGGCTTTAAGTGTTTATATTAGCCTATTATCAAAATGACTAAGTGTATGCATAATTATCATTCATGATTAAATGTTTATTTTCCCTGCAGTGCGTCCAGGAAGGAATGACTCACCACGTGACTACTCTGTTGTACCATGGTGCTTTAAGTTTGCCTTCCATTACAATATTTATGTTTTATGTTTCCTTGCATTGATAAAATTAAAGAAATGCAATAAAGAAATCAGATTTTTGATGTCATTTTTATTATGAAAATCAACAGGGAAAGGGTTTTTTTTTTCCCTGCTCCCAAATGCAGTTTGCATAACGATCGCTCTTTGTAAATAATCACGTTAAGTGTGTGATTAAAAAAAACAGCAACAAAACAGAACATGCATAATGTGCCCCTTATCTGGGCAACAAACGGAGTGCAAAACAAAGCAACCTGCAGTTATAAAATAAAACAGTACCCTTTTGAAAAGGTAAAGTATATAAAATTAAATTAATACAGTTTAAGTTTGATTTCTGTACAAATGCCAAGCAAGTCAGTGCAATGGCAAAACACAGCAGCATCCTTCTCTTTTGACACGCAACCATCCTTGGACCTGAGCAACAAAACACAATAATATTGCTAAGTGTCATTCTACATATATACTGACAAAAATCACTAATCAATTTATACAAACAACCACTTTGTTACTAAATATATGTACCTATGGTAGGATTGTGTTCTACGTGTTTGACTTCTGTTTACGGACATCACTGGACAGCTTCTGAACATCGGGCATGTAAGATGTAACTTTAATCTTGATGCGGCAGCTAATGTAATGCCTTCCTTGGAAATGTCTTTCCACATTACCGTATTTTTCAGACTATAAGCCACTATTTTTTTTCCCACGCTTTGAATCATGTGACTTATAGCCCGGTGTGGCTTATATATGTACATTTCCAGTTTGTTTTTTCCCAAAAATTTGTAGGTGCAGCTTATAGTAAGGTGCCCTCTATAGTCCGGAAAGTACGGTACTCTTTTGTTATTTGACAACTTCTCACTATAGAGCAAACTTTCAGGTAATCCTCCCACATTGGCAATGAATGCAAATGATTCGGTCCATGAATTGTAGAAAATCTCCTCAGTTATTTTCCTCTTTTCCCCTTTGCTATCCATGGCCCACCACACACTCATCAGTTTAGAGTCGCGTGTTGCTGACCCCTGCTTTAGTCGCATTGATTACTGTAACAGCGTCTTCACAGGTCTGGTTTAAAAAAATTTTTAAAAATCAATCCTCCAGCTGTAGCTGATCCAGAATGCTGCTGCTGATGTTCTCACTAAAACCAGGAAGATAGAGCACATCAACCCAGTTCTAAAGTCTTTCACTAGCTCTGTTAAATCCCCAAGGAAGTTTAGGGGTATAGGAGGGGGGCTGTAACAATAAATAAACCAGGGAAAAAAATGAAGAGGCAAAACCAGGAGGGTAAAGTTAAAGTTTTAATCTTCAAGAATAATCTAAAGAAAACTTAAAGGTGAAGATGAGAACCTAAAGGAAAAGAAAGGGGAGAATAACAACAAAAACCAGGGGTTCTAGCCAACAACAAATCCTCTATCACAGCACCACAAAGCTACAGCACACATGCTGCCCAATTGGGGAAGAGGAACTAAAGCCAGTCTTCCAGCTAGCCTTATACTCTGCTAATCAAGAGGCAGAGTGAATCCAGCTGGGCCTGCTTAACCTGCCTGAGCTCAGCAGCAATCTGAAATTGGGGGCGGGGGGGAATCCTACATGCAGCCACCACTACATGTAACAAGCTCCCAGTATCTCAAAGACTTTGAAATAATGTTAGTTTATAAATCACTGAGCAGCTTAGCACCACAATACATTAATTATCTGCTGTTGTTGTATCAACCTTCCAGACCTCTCAGGTCTTCTTCTGGTTCTGCTCTGCAACCTGAGAACCAAACATGGAGAAGCAGCGATCAGCTTCTATGCACCACAAATTTGGAACACACTTCCAGAAAACTGCAAAACAACCAAAGCACTGAGTGCCTTTAAATCAAAACTAAAAACCCACCAGCTTAGAGTTGCTCTTGAAACGTTATAAATTAAACATTAATAAACATTCTGATATGTAACAGACACTTGACAATTGTTAATTGTATGTTTTATAGCTTTGTATTTTAGTGTTGCCTTGTTGATGAAAAGTGCTATACAGTAAACTTGATTGATTGAAGGTTAAGCTATTTTATGCCATGTCCTTTTATCATTAAACAACAGGGACTATTATAAGCTCCTTCATGAATATGAAGGTCAGAAATTATTTAACCGGTTGTCAAAAGGTTTGTGTTATTTTATAACATAAACTTGCTTTAAATCTTTCCAGAATTACAATATATTTGTCATGATTTGTGTGGTAACAGTGGTGAGGCAGAAACGCTTAGGACCCAGGTTGCAGTGATGAAGGATATTTAATGATGAAGAAGGTTCCAAAATAGACCAAAACACTGGCAGCACAGCTGAGCGGAAGCTAAGGCTCACACTGGTAGCAACAGGTTCAACGAATGGACAGGAACATGTGACTTATGCTACGACACAACAAATGAACAGTAACACAAGACAAGGACCTGACAAGGAACAAAGAACACAGGTGTGTTTAAATACACAGGGAGGGTAATCAGGGAATGAGACACACCTGGGAACAATCAAGGGGAAGACAGGACAAACATAAAGACTCACTAGACACAGAAACCTAAAATAGACACACAGAAAAACTCAAATCCTAACAGTATCCCCCCCTCAAGGGAGGCTCCCAGATGCCCTAAAAAAAAAAAAAAAAATCCAAAAAAAAAAAAAAAAAAAAAAAAAACAACCCAACCAGGGTGGGAAGAGGGGTGCTGGACAGAGGGCCAGAGTCCATGGAAAAAACACAAAACTCAGGCCACAACAAAAATAGTACGGCCAAGGCAAGGCCTGCCGTGAACAGTCTGGGGGCCACCAACAGCACAGGAGGGGGACCCCTCGCAGCCACACCGTCCTAAGATGAGGCGGATGGCAGGGTAGCCGGACCGTCCAGCCCAGAGCTCAGCCGAGCCTCGACAGAGGCTGTGGAGCACCGGCAGGCTTCACCAGTATATGCGCGGGCTCGTGGAGGGTAGCTGGCGGCTCTGACGGTTGCGGCTCGTGGAGGGGAGCGCTTGGGGTCTCGGAAGAAGCACTGGGGGTCTCGGAAGGAGCCGAAGAGACACTAGGCAGAGTCTCTGAAGGAGCTCTATGGAGCGAATACTCGGGAGGAGCACTAGGGGACAACGAGGAGTCTCTGGGGACACTAGGAAACTCAATGGAACCACTAGGAAACTATAAGGGGGTACTTGGAGACTCGGGGAAAGCACTAGGTAACTCAGAGGGGGCACTAGGAGATTCTAAGGGAACACTGGAGGTCTCAAGGAAGACACTAGGCGAACTAGGAGATGGAAAACCTCTAACTGAGGCCTAACTCCTACTCACTGGAGCTGACCACGCCATCAATCGTGCCGCCTGTCGCCCAGATGCCAGCCTGGCGGCTTGGAATACCATCACCATGGGAAACGTGGCCGGAGCAGAGGCTGGAACAAAAACTGGAGCAGGAGCCAGGCCAGCCGTGACGGCAGCTGGAGGTGTAACGGGTGCTCCGGCCGGAAATGGAGACTGGAGCTGACACGGAAACAGAGGCAGCCAAGGAGGACGCTGGAATAGGGGATGACTTGGAGGCTGACGGAGCTGAGTTGGACGCTGGAAACAAGAAGTTGGAGAGTCTTGGAGGCAGTGGTCCTCCCTTCAGTGGTGTTGAATGGAGGACCACAGCAACGGGAAATCCATTCATCCAGGAAGACCAGCATGCAAGTAGCGGCATTGAGACGGCTGGAAGCAGCATAAGGTTTGGCTACTTCTGCACAGTAATTCCTAACTTTTCCCATCAGGAAGTTATGATCTGCTGGGTCCATGATGTTGTTGATTGGCGTTCCTCACCGTAGTTTCTGATCGGGTCCTACTGTCATGATTTGTGCGGTGACGGTGGTGAGGCAGAAACGCTTAGGACCCAGGTTGCAGAGATGAAGGATATTTAATGATGAAAAAGTAGTGATGGGTCTGTAACCTAGACTTTCCCTCTTTGGATCTGCAGCTGGTGGAAGACACCCTATGGCAGGGGTCGGGAACCTTTTTGACTCAGAGAGCCATGAAAGCAAAATATTTGGAAATTTATTTCAGTGAGAGCCATATAATATATTTTTAGACTGAATTCAACTAAATGTGAGTATAATAAGCCTCTGAATTTATTCTTTTAAATAATGTTGTTATAATACTCACCATTAATGCGACTTCTGGTGCTGCATGGATTTGCTGGTGGCTTTGTAGTCTGGTTGGTACTTGGTGAGGTTAAGCTTCATGCAGGCGTTGAGGCTTTCATCCGTTAAACGTGATCGTAGGTTGGACTTGATGTTTTTAAGATGTGAAAATGACTGCTCACATGAATACGTAGATCCAAACATGGTCAATACAGCAATACTCACACGCTTCAGTGTGTCGTATGTGACAGGAAGCGCGTTCCAAGTTTTGACAAT
>NW_006800571.1:191376-211735 GCF_000485575.1 Poecilia formosa | reverse complement strand
CTCTGGTCTTGGTCTTGTCTTGGTCTTGGGTTAGGTGGTCTTGAACACAACACTGCAATCGCCTTTACTCATCACCTTGAGTAATCCTGAAACACAGTGATCGGCGTACTTGCACAGAGTTTTCCCGAAGTAAAGCCTGGTGAGTCACCAGGCTTTACTTCCGCCCCCACTAGGCTGGGCATTGTTTGTTTATGTATTATATATAGCTGCTATGACTGGTGTAGACAGGTTACAGAGTCTCTTTGGTGAAATTTTTGGAAGCACAATGGTCAGAATGTAAACACATAGGGAGACTGAGGTTTTATTTTTTATTTACTGGAACTCTGAAACCTCTGCCTGTCTTTACTGGTCTACATGCTAACAATTTAAGCAAATTAAGTGACAAAAAAATTGGACACATTAATTAGGATGAAACAATTTAAGTGCAAAGAAAAGGACATTTTCATTGTATTTATTTTTATGTTTACTTAAAAAAAAAAAAAAAAAAACTTCTTAGTGTTTGTAGTTAGGTATTCCAAGAGTTTTCTACTCTTATGCTGATCCCGTGTGCTCTTTTACAAGGTTTTTTTTTTTGGGACTTTGGAAACTGACGGTCTGATGGGACAGTCCACTGACGCCCCATTTCCTCGGTGTCTGACCATGACATTTGCCGTGCTCCTCCTGAGTGTCAAGCTGGGATTGTGGGAGAGTTAATAGTCGCTTCCAATAACCTAGTCATATTTTCAAATTTCAGAACGAGGAGATCATACAGTCATTTGAATCAGGTGTTATGGAGGAGCAAAAACATCTAAAATATGGAGGGCAGTGGTCCCTGAGAACTGAAATTGAGAAATACTCCACTAGAGTTAGTCTACTGGATGAAATAAACAGAAGTCCACATAGTTGAGAGAGAAGGTTCGGGGTTCCTTTGTGTAAATATAACCGTCTTAAATATTCGTTTGTACCACTCTCCATCAGTCTGATAAATCATGGCCACCTAGCAGGGCCTGTACAGACTAATAGGAGGCCCAGACAGTGATCAAGACTAGCATGAAGGGAATGTATTGTGTGTGAATGTAAATGAGATGGCTATGGGGATGTACTGCCAATCTGGCGTTTGTGTTTTTATATATTTTTTACTTTTTGCAATGATGTTATTTTTATGTATCTATGGTTATTGTCTTTTTTGAAGTATTGTTTATTGTTGTACTACAGCCTTCCCCCTACTTCCTAGACAAATATCTCCTATGGGAGACTAATAAATGACCTTATCTTAGTTTACATGGTAAATGGTAATTGTTGCTCATGGTTGTTGCTAGGGTATCTCTTGGGTGCATGATACCTCATTGGACCTACGTAGGGAGTTTCTAATTCATGAAGACAGAGGTAGAAAATAGAGAGTTCAGAATGCATAATCATAGTGAACAGAGCAGAGGAAGTACTGAGGTCATGCTGATAGTTTGTCATGTACAGGGAATGAGTTGAAGAGAGAAGTGATTGCTGACTTGGTGACTTTGGTTTAAATGACTGATCAGATCTTTATATTTTACATTTATTTCTGTGCACATTACTGTGTACCGTGACTAAAAATGGAATTTGATTTTGGTAGTTTTGGAATTAACAATACTGATGTGTCTAATGTAAACCCTTGCTTTAAAATTGCTTCTTATCTACCGACAGAAACGCCTACTATTGTGTGTGTATTTTTGAATGTTTTTCTTGGTTCCATATCTGTAATAACTGTTTGTGGAAACCTCCTGGTAATAATCTCCATCGTTTACTTCAGACAGCTTCACACTCCAACCAATGCTCTCATCCTCTCTTTGGCTGTGGCTGACCTGCTTGTGGGCGCCCTGGTCTTCCCTCTCACAATAGAGTTCTCTATAAGCTCGTGCTTGTATCATGAGGACATATTTTGCAAAGTAAGAAGCAGCTTCGACATAACGCTCAGCACATGCTCCATTCTGAACCTCTGTTGCATTTCTGTTGACAGATATTACGCAGTGTGCCAACCGCTGGCATACAGAACTAAAATCAGCAGCCATGTTATTGTGGTGATGATCTTGGTGAGCTGGGGCGTTCCAGGTGTGGTTGCGATCAGTCTAGTGGGGTTTAACAGAGCAAAATGTGGACAAAACTGTTTTTTTACCGTGGTGCTGGGAAAAATTCTGATTGTTCTGATTACGTTTTACTTCCCACTGCTGCTAATGATATGCATCTACCTAAAGATTTTTTTTGTGGCACAGAAGCAAGCACACAGCATCCAGAGCATGAAAAACTCTGGGACATCTGTCAGTAAGATGGAGAGGAAGGCCACTAAAACCTTAGTGATTGTGATGGGAGTTTTTCTGCTCTGTTGGCTGCCTTCCTTTTTATGTACAACAGTTCTTACTTTTAGCAACGCTTCCCAGCCCGGCCCTCTGGTAGAAATACTCAACTGGCTTGCGCTGTCCAATTCAACGTTCAACCCGTTTATTTATGCTTTGTTTTATAGGTGGTTCAGGTCAGCGTTCAGAATGATTATTTCAGGAAAAATTATTTTGGGAGATTTCACTAACTTCAAACTGTTTTGATGTTTGAAGTTATTATTAGAGTAAATCCATAATGTCCAATTGAAATTATGATAGCACCTGTAGCTTTATGAGTGCTTATATGTGCTTAAGAATATGTTCACTGCAAACAAAGCCAGATTTGAATGATTAGTCAAAGCAAAATCTTTATCAGTGAACATGGAAAAATAATTTATTAATGTAAAACTAATTAAATTCAACTCCTTTATGTTCATGTGTTGTTGTTTGTAGACTTCCACCATATTTCAGTCATGTCTTATTTACACACACAAATTAAATGATTATATATGGGGTATATGGAGACTTTCAATCTAATATGTCCAATATGTTTTATGAAATATTCCATTTTCTCTTAGTCTCAACAGATGGAAACTAGCTTATACTAAGTCTGGTGCAAAGCATTTTATTATTCATGTTTTTTTGCACATTGTCTGTTAAATAAACTAAACTAGTATAGACACAGGAAGCAGGACTTACTGCAGACATAATTGTTAAACATGATTCTACATTTTCCAGCATCCAGCAGTTTTTTTTAATTATTATTGAAGATCATGTAAACACTTATATGCCCTCATTTTTCTGTCTGTCAATCGTGCATTAATTTTCAAATATTGTTTCCTTAACACATACACAGCAGGGATATCCTAGGAAGTTGAAAGTATTTGTTTGTTGAACCCAAGGTGTTCATTCAGGTGCCCCATTTACATCCATGCCCACTTGTACAAGTTTCCAATTAGGATGTGGCCTTCAGATTAGTTTGAGAACAAGCATAAAAATGGACATCCATGTCCACGAAGCTGATTGTAAGCCTTATCAGTGCAATACAAAGCATGGGTGCAATGGTGACAGACTTTCTCAAGAACTGATGTAAGGCAAGGCAAGTTTATTTGTATAGCACATTTCAGTAACAAGGCAATGTCAGATGGATTACATCAGGAATGTCAAAGTCAAATACACAGAGGGCCAAAAACCTAAATTTGCTACAAGCTGAGGGCCGGACTGGTACAATGTTTATTAAAACATATTGAAATGATTGCACATAGCCTATTGAACCAAGACCTAACACAGTGTATATTATCTAATAATTAAATGAATAAAGCAATATTTTCTTATGGATTTGTCAGTAATTTCAAGTGAAACCATTTTTCAACAGGCAAAAAGACAAAAACGAACTTCTTCAAAGATAAGTCACATGTCCTGTACATTAACATAATAAAGCAATGCTTTGTTATGGCTCTGTCAGTAACCTCACGGGAAAACATTTTCAACAGGCAAATAGCAAAAAATTGAATTGTTTTTAAAAGCAAAATATGTTTCTTAATATCAAGATGAATACATAAATAAAAGTGCATGCATTATAAACAAAAAATGCATTACTGTGCACTATCATCCTACCAATCACTGCTTTCAAATAGTAAAATAAAAAAAAAAATAAAATTAGTTGTATTCTTTCTCATGGCTCTTATCTACAAAGCCCCCCACCCCCCGAGTCCATTCAACTGAAAAAATAAATATAAATAAATAAAATACAATAAAGTAAAATAAAATACATAAATCTATGGCACACAGACAAAACAATACTTCCTTCAAGTATTGAAAAAAAAATCACAAAAAAATAACGTGATTTTTATTTGTACAAAAATCATGTCTTTTTCAAACAAATGTAAAAATTGAACTGAATTAAAAGCTGAAAATACGTCACTGCTCTGTGATGCTCACTTGTCTGAGGCTGAGCCTGATACTTGGTAGTTTCTCATCTTTTGTAAAAGTTCATCAATGTCTGGGTTAGGCTCTGAGCTGAGGAAATCCTCAGGTTTGAGTGAAGGTGATTATCAGTAAGACGGCTCCTGTGTGATGTTTTGTTTAGCTTCATTAAAGAGAAAGGTTGTTCACACAGGTATGTGCTGCCAAACAGAGAGTGTGCAAGCAGCTTGGATGCACAACTGGGGCATTGTGCCTGGGATAAAATGTGCAAACTCAGCAGCTCCCACTCCCTCATATTTTTCCTTCAGTGTGTCATTGAAGGAAGCTCAATCAACTCCATTGGTAGATTTGGTGGTGTGCTTTCTACATCAACTGCAAAAGGGTTGCTGAGCAGTTCAAACCTGCTTTTTTTTGGGCTTCAAAGTCAGCAAATCGGCGTCGGAAGTTGGCAGCAAGTATGTTGAGTTTATCAGCAAACTGTGCACTCGAGAACTCAGCGGTAGAGAGTTTTTCTTTCATGGTCTGGCAGCTGGAAAAGTGGCTAAAGTTTTCTTTCTGCACCTGCATCTCCCACAGACTCAGCTTGGTTTTAAAGGCCTTCACTGTACTGTACATATCAGAGATGACACGTGCCCATCCCTACAGCTACAGATTCATCACAGTCAGATGACTCGTGATGTTGCAGAGAAACGCAATTTCACACAGGAAAGTTTTATCTCGGAGCTCTGTTGTGTCTTTCCCCTTGCTTTCCATGACCAGACATTTCCTCACAAAGCTCGAAACATCTTTGCAGCACCTTTCCCTGGCTTAGATTCTAACCCGGTTTTTAAAAGTGGTTCAACCTGTCTGTGCACACATCTCCTGGTGCCATGCTTATAACAGGAAGTTGTCGTTGTTTTGAAGGACTGTGATTGGCTTAGATAGGTTTAAGCTTTGCCCTACTCTGCACCTTATGGCAGGGGTGAGCAATCCTGGTCCTCAAGGGCCAGTGTCCTGCAACTCTTAGATGTCTCCCTGGTCCAACACACTTCAATCAAATAGCTGAATCCCCTCCTAAGTACAGTCAAGTTATCCAGAGTCTCCCCGACAACCTTATTATTTGACTCAGGTGAGTTGAAGTAGAGATGCATCTAAAAGTTGCAGAACACCAGCCCTCGTGGCCTGGAGTTGCCCACCCCTGTCCTATGGGTTTGGCATGTTTAAGACAACATTCAGTAGTATAATTCATCAGGTTTGTGGAGATGAAAATTTTTTCTTTAACCGATGAGGTGTGGACAAGATTATTTTATAAAAACAAATATCTCCACTACATCAATTTAAAAAGATACGGCTACGTGTGGACGAGGCCTCAGTTTCCTGTTCTTAGCTAACAGCTATGTAGCCCATTGAGATGTTCTGCTGTATTTGCTTCAGTGGTTATTAAGCCTAAACCAAATCTGTCTCTCTATCACATATACAGACACACCACACACTAATATATTCACAACACCATGCACAAATTGTAGTGTGTCCCATCTGACTTGGTGACTGAATGTTTGCATTCATTATGATAATTAGATGGACTCCCCTATTTATTTGTCAGGTTATGCACAGAGAGGGAAGACGCCTGTGTGAGTGAATTCTGACATGCTTGGTAAACTACATGTGCTTTATTCTGATCTTTTGACGGTGATGTGTACGATCCATATTGGTGTTGATGTTGTGGATTTTAGCAGTAAAGTATATTTGTATTGATTGTGATATTTCAGATACCATCCACTATGGAACCAGAGGTGAATGTCAGCAGAGCTGCCATACATCCCTGTTATGAATCATACGACTCGTCTTACAAATTTACAAGCAACCCTTCTTTTATTTGTGTGGCATTGTATGTTTTCCTTGGCTCTCTGTCTCTCATAACAGTGTGTGGAAATCTCCTTGTGATAACGTCAATCATGTACTTCAAACAGCTCCACACTCCCAACAACTACCTCATCCTCTCCCTCGCTGTGGCCGACCTGCTTGTCGGCATTTTAGTTTTCCCCTTCAGCATGGCGTTCACCGTCACTTCATGCTGGTATGATGAAGATTTGTTTTGCAAAGTGCGAGGCAGCTTTGACGTGACACTGAGCACAGCTTCGATTTTGAACCTATGTTGCATTTCTATTGACAGGTATCACGCTGTGTGTAAGCCGCTGACTTACAAAAGTACAATGACTGATCGTATCATTGCAATGATGATTATGGGATGCTGGGGTACGGCGGCTTTAATTGGAATTGGCATCATCATTGCAGGATTCAATCAGGGAAAATGTGAAGGGGACTGTGTAATTGATGCTTTGATATCAACCACTTTGGCATGTATTTTTTCTTTCTATATCCCAGTCATTATAATGCTTGGTATTTATCTAAAGATTTTCCTTGTTGCGCAGAGTCAGTTAAACAGCATCCACAGTACTGGCTGTCGAAGCAAAAAGTCTACTGCAGCTGTTAGCAAGACGGAAAGAAAAGCAACAAAAACCCTTGCTGTTGTGATGGGGGTTTTTATCTTGTGCTGGAGCCCCTACTTTCTGTGCATCATCTTTCAGCCTTTAACATATGATGTGACACCAATTTCTGTTATTGAAACTCTAAACTGGCTAACTTTGTCAAATTCTATGTTGAATCCTTTCATCTATGCTTTCTTTTACAGCTGGTTTCGATCAGCTGTCAGAATGATGATTTCGGGAAAGATTTTTCAAGGAGACTTTGCAAACGCAAAGCTCTTCTAACCTTATGTTTTAATGCGCATGTAACTTTTATTGGAAATTGATGTTTATAAAATCAATAAACATTGTTTCTATAACATAGAGTGTTTATTTACAGCACATTTACACAAGATACCAACAACAAAAGAGACCAAAATCTATGAATCAGATTTAGAATTAGGCCTCTTTCAAAGACTAGTAAAGAAAAAAACTATAAAGCTCATCTTAATTGATGTTTTCTGTCTGCCATAGCTTACAATAAATGTCCAAATGGTTTTAAATTATTCATACACTCCAGTAAGTCATTGTATAAATTAGTTCTGTTGATCTACTTCCAATTATCAACCCAGAAAAATGTGAACACACCTTACACCAGGTCAGGTAGTACTTTAAGTTTTCCTTGAAGATCTAAGTTAAGCTTGTTCAGATGATTCAACAAGAAACCACAAATCTGATTCCCACTGGGGGTCACAAAGCATAGTTCTTCTCTTTCTCGCAGGTTTGCCAGTCCTGCTCTAGATAACCACTGAATTAAACCTCAGTCTGTCTTGGATTTAACATCTGACTCTTTCAGATTAGACTTCAACTTTGACTGATTTCTGATGTTTATCATCTGACCTTTCAGCTTCAGCTGTTTCTGATATCTGTGCATAGTTTGAAAAAAGGCTAGTCAGTGACATAGTCAACTGAATGTGACAGTATGAGATGAAGAGCGTTTGCGTTTCTATAAATGTTCAAGGAATGTTGTTTGTTGTGGCAACTCCCACAGAGGAAATGTAGCCTTTTATATGACAATAAGATATGACACTTTTTTGTTTTTATTGTTTTGCTTACCTGTAACTGCATGGTATTCAAATCAGTTTCTACAGTATTTAATAGAATCAGCATGAATGTTTCAGGACAAACCTTTACCCCATTATGTGTTAAAATGACCTCAACTTTGAAACTAAACACTGAATGATGAAATTATGGGTGTTTAATCTAATAAGAAACAAATACTTTAGTTTGTTTTTATTTTTTACTCTATGCTTCCTTTCTAACCAGTCCCATCACTAAACTGGTGCTATGAACTATTCTTCCTGATTCCACCAGAAAAGTACAGACTGTGATCCGGGCAAACCAGTTTTATCTTAGTTTTGATTCAACAGCAGCCTAAGGCAGATGCATGCAAATAAAATGGTGTGACTTAGTTTCACTTTTAATCTGCACAATTGAGGCAAAAACAACTTGATGCTTTAAAGTTAATTTTAAAAGTTAGATTACGAACGGAATAACTGTGATCATCATCAGAATTTCAGTAAAATCTACAAACACCATTGTGCAACGTTCATACACGCTGATGGTGTTTCAATATCAAAAATCATTGGAGTTCTGAAATGCCAGTCAGGAATAGTGTTGCTGTGAGGAGTGTTCACTAAAATGTACATATATTTCTCGAAATGGTATTCATAAATCTAGCTGGTTGTATAAAGATATAACTGTTTTTGAAAATTTTTATTTGCTCACAGTTGTATTTTTTCCCAATAAGGGTACTTGTTCCCACACTAATATGCATAGATTATGCAAACGTGATAAAGGAGCTTAGATCTAATTGGCTAATCAAATCATGTGGTGAATATGGTAATGAAAAGTGGATCCTATTATCTAGGTGAACACAGCTGAGCTCTGGACACATCACAAGGTAAGGGTGTGTGAAAACAGGCCCTACAGCAAACCTGCAACATATTAAACTGAATCCTGTCTGCTTTTCTCATCATCACAGGTTGATGCAGTAAACTCTTCAGCATGGATGTAGATCTTGTGGTCAACAGCAGCAGTGTTGACCCCATACATCCCTGCTACATCTCAGACAATGGCACTTACATGTTTGCACATAACCCCTCTGTTATATGTGTATCTTTGTACATTTTCCTTGGATTACTGTCTGTAATCACTGTATGTGGAAACTCTCTTGTAATATTTTCCATCATTTACTTCAGACAGCTCCACACTCCTACTAACTACCTCATTCTCTCTCTAGCTGTCGCTGACCTGCTTGTCGGGGTCTTGGTGTTCCCCTTCAGCATGGCTTTCACCGTGACTTCATGCATGCACTATGAAAGTTTGTTCTGCAAAATACGCGACAGCTTTGACGTCACAATGTGCACGTCCTCCATTCTCAACCTGTGCTGCATCTCCATAGACAGATACCATGCAGTGTGCGAGCCCCTGACATACAGGTCGAAAATAAACGTTCGGGTAACCGGGGTGATGATCCTGTTCAGCTGGGGCGTCTCTGTCCTAATAGGAATTGGCATCATTGTTGCGGGATTCAGCCAAGGCGCATGTGAGGACATATGCTCTGTTGACATTATAGTGGCCAACACTATGGGACCTGTTTTCTCCTTTTACCTTCCAGCAGTCCTAATGCTCTGCATTTACTTTAAGATTTTCCTGGTTGCTCAGAGACAACTGAACAGCATCCAGAGCACAAATGGCCAGAGCATGAAGTCTGGAGCAATAGCCAGCAAGATGGAAAGGAAGGCCACCAAAACCCTGGCAACTGTGATGGGAGTGTTTCTTTTGTGTCTCTCTCCCTACTTTATCTGTGTCGTCTTCCAGCCATTATACTACAACCCGCCACCACTTCCTGTGATAGAAACACTGAACTGGCTTACGCTGTCAAATTCAATGCTGAATCCTTTGATTTATGCCTTCTTTTATAGCTGGTTCCGATCAGCTGTCAGGACGGTCGTCTCAGGAAAGATATTCCACAGCAATTCAGCCAACTCCAGATTATTTTGATATTTATATACTGTTGCACTTTACATATTGGGATTTTTCTAAAAATGATTAATGATAAAGCCATGTAACAGGGGTAAAGTTTTGAAAAAATATTTAATCTGTTTTTATTTGCATAAAGAAGCAGCCTGTCAAGAACTATTTGTCCCTTCTCAATTATCAGTGCAAAAACCTTTAATCGCGCATTACGTCAATAAAGCACTTCTTTCATTTGCTGTCCAATTTTTTTGCACATCTCCACTATTTAATTTTACTTATTAATATTTTTAGGTCTCATACATTTTTCAAACACAAGTGTGGTACATATCCGGTCAAAGTCACGTACATTAAACAGTCTGATTCAACCTGATTTTTTATCATTTGGACAAATGCTAAAATCCAAAATCAAAGACACTGTTTTCAACACAGAAATAAATTAATGTTGCAGTTCATATCATCTGTATCTGCAATAACTCTTCAAAGAGTTATGACAGATACAGATGACAGAGAGCAGGAAGAAATTCCTGTAGCAGTCTGTATAACATCAAATCTGAAGAAGCCTCTGTCTATAACATTGATGAAGACGATGCTCAGGGTTGTTTGTAAATTTTCTGATTTTATGAAGAATCTATTTTTGCGCCATCAAATCTAGATGAACACTGAGGTATTTATATTCCCCAACCACCAATGCTTCGTCTCCCATGATGGGACTAGTGTTTGAACAAATAATTTCTTCCAAAATCGACAGTCGCCTTCTCTGTTCTGTTCACATTACATGGTCCTACGCCATGATACAAAGCTCCACCAGGGTTCATCAGGGTCTTTTCCATCTCTGATGAACCCAAAGACTTGAGTCTAAAATCAGGGAGATAGAGCACATCCCTTGATTTAAAGGCATCATTATTATGGTTCAAGATGATCTTGAACCATAGTAATTGGAACACTGACCAACATATTTGATGTGTATTGATAATACTATTGATGGCATTTTGTCATCTAGTGGGTAGGGTAGGGTTAGGGGATATAAGATGAAAACCATAGTTCAGTTGGATCACTCAAAATAGCTGAAAAACTATAAGGGTTATGGGAACCAAACATAGTCCAGAGAGTCTGTGGAAGGGGCCCCACATGTCCACCAAGTTTAGTGGGTGTGGCTCATTCCCTTGAGTCCCCTGAGACTGAAGACATGCCATTTATCCCAATTCATGAACTTGTCCAAAATGCAAAAATCGCTCTAAGTGTTGTGTATGGAGGTACATATGGGAACCTTAGCAGTGTGTGTTCTGGAGTCCCGAGTCGTTTGAAAGTGATTCTGGGTGGAGTGAAATGTGAGTTTTAGGGTGAATTTGCTAGGGTTCTGTGGTTAGGTTTAGTGTAAATTGTAAGGGTAAGGGGTTGTTTTCAAAATACCGTATTTTCCGCACTATAAGGCGCACCTAAAAACCTTAAATTTCCTCAAAAGCCGACAGTGCACCTTATAATCCGGTGCGCCTTATATATGAANCATCATTATTATGGTTCAAGATGATCTTGAACCATAGTAATTGGAACACTGACCAACATATTTGATGTGTATTGATAATACTATTGATGGCATTTAGTCATCTAGTGGGTAGGGTAGGATTAGGGGATATAAGATGAAAACCAGAGTTGAGTTGGATCACTCAAAATAGCTGAAAAACTATAAGGGTTATGGGAACCAAACATAGTCCAGAGAGTCTGTGGGAGGGGCCCCACATTACCGTATTTTCCGGACTATGAGCGCACCATACTATAAACCGTACCTTCAAATTTTTTGAACCCCTCCCTGGAAACTTACATATATCAGCCACACCGGGCTACAGCCCGCTGATATCTCTGCCGCTCTCGGTTTCTCATAAGGACCCACCAGAGGGATATGTCCTAATAACTGCTGGATATATTAAGGACGCAGTTCTCCGTCTCCAAATCCGGTTTTGTTCATGCCGAGTTTACGTGCAGCTGCTTTATTTCCCTCTTGTACTGCCAGATCGACACTCCTCAACTTAGAAACTGCATCATATGAGTTTGAAAACATTTCTCCGTCGTGCCTGCTGCTAGCATGTGCTTGTTCTAAATGAAAATTAGAGCGTTCTTCTTTGATTTCCAATTTTGACTTCCAATGATTCACTTCCTGCTAAAGAACCCCCTGGTGGTTGAAGAAAAAGCCACATGTTCAAAGTGTAGGAAAAAAGTAGCAGCTTATAGTCCGGAAAATATGGTAAGTGAAACTGGATAATTTCCACAGTGGTTGAAAAACACTGCTCTACGCAACAGCTGCGGGTACACCATTGGGTATGTGGATGGTGGATTCCACCTGTGAATCATCTTCACACCTGTGTCTCTGTCTGATCCAGACACTCGTCTTTCGAAAAAGTACCTTTTCCGAATCTACACATGCGAGATGTTGGGTTGCATTGTTTTGGAATTTCAGAAGGAGCTCAAGGCCACGAAGGGAAAGAATAAAAGGAGGCCAATCTTGATGAAATAGATATCGACTAACACAAGTCAATATCAAGTTCTCAAGCAAGACCTCTTTTATATTCTGTACCTTCTTGATAAGGCCATATCCAACAATGGTGAGAGCCACCTACTGCAGCCAAGATTACATGTGATGATGTTTGGCCAAAAGGACGAGGACAGTCTGAACTTGACAGACATTGTGGATCCTTCGGGTGTTGCCAGTCTGTCTGTCCATGCAGCATGTCAAGTGTCAGCCCGGGACCCAGGAATCCACCTGCTGTTCTCTAGATATGGGCTCCAAGACTTGATAGGCCCTGGTGGATCTCTATGCTCCATCTTGGGAATGATCTGGACCACCTCCCACTGACCTTTCAGGAAACCCTCCTGGATGTGCTTGGTGCTGCTTGGAAGCTAAAGTTTGTGCAGTTGTATGTGGACTCCCCACACGTTCACATACAACTGCCATACAGGCACCCAGTCAGTGGTGCCTTGGTCACGTGCAGGTTATCTCACCCTCAATTCTGACAGGCCCTACTTTCCAGGGCATTGCAATACATCAGCCACATGAATGACTTAAAAGACAAGCTGGTCCTCCAGCTTTGTCTTCGAATCGAGCAGGTCCGCCGGTTTGAGGGTGAGATACCATCACATATTAATTTTTTCCGTGTCCAGGCACTCAACATGCTGTTTGTGGACAACGGATTGGTTGTGCCATTTCAGGACCTTGGCTACAAACATGGCCTCGTGTCCACCCTGGGGAACATAATTGAGTATTTTGTCAAGGAGCTCGAGTCTCTCTTTGAGAAAAATGAGGGAGTTGCGAGGTACAATGCATGCTGGAGGGTGTTTCAAATAGAGCTGGCATTAGAGAAGCTTTATTAGGGGCGACCTCTCTCCGTCTCAGACTTCCAGCTTAGCGTCAGCCTCAGGACCAACAGTGTCAACCCGAAGAGTATAACTCACACCAGGGGCTTTATCAGGTTGGCCCCTCACTCAGCTGCAAGTGCTGGCGAGGTCCCGCCCTCCCCCTTTATCACTGGTCACGGAATGAGCTCCAAACCAAGCGTTTGGAGCGCATTTTTCCAGTGTGCCTGGCACTAAATGCTGTGCCAACTGTTCTTGGTGTTAGGGTTGTGCACCTCTTCCTATGTGATATCTTCAGGAGAAATGTGGACATTCCCTATGTGGCTCTCAAAGCAGAACGACCACCTGGGCGGCTATGTGGGAGCATCAACCTGGAGGTGTTCTGCAAGGACTTAAGCACAAAGAATAGCTTTCCTGCACCTCTTACATTTGGGAGAGCCCGGGAGATGATGGTTCAAGCCAGAAGGGACGTCAAGAAATGCCTGTTGGAGGGCTTCTTGTCTGAGAACTTGTGCTTCTTCCCACACATCAAGTTTTGGGATTTGCACGGCTCCCACAAACTCTTCCAGAACTGTTGAGACTACGTTGTGTTGGAGTCTGATGGCCACAATGGTGGCAACAGTCACCCTTGAAGTGTGCACAGAGGTGGAGCGGGATTCCTGGAACTTCTCAAGGAACCTCAAAAAGTACCGAGACCACACTGGGCAGCATGGCTGAATGCTCCTTTCAGGGAGGACACCTTGGAATCAAGTCATAAGTGCTATGAGCCTTGCCACTTTGTATCTCTTGTGGCAGAGTGGTTAGGGAGGCTGCCTCCCACCCGGTCGGCCGGGGTTCCATTCAAGCCTGGAACACCACTTTTTTTTCAGTTTCATTTTGACCTAAAGGAGCACAAAGCGGTCCTCCTTCATGTCAAAACTACTTGATATGAGGTCATAAGCACTATAAGCAAAGGTAAACCGCATGGTTCTAGTACTCTTGTGGTTAATCTACTTCAGCACCTTGCCAGCAACCGGGGTACGATTCCCACAGGCTGCTATCGCCTTTTCTATGCTCTTTTTGCAACTGACATAAAGAGGGATCTGTCATAATGGAACATTCCGACATCTTGGTATCATTTTGAATGGAGTTAGAATGGGCCTCTTGACATACGGGTAACGAGAATCATGGGGGCTTAAAGGAGGATTCCCATGCTTCGATCGGAATGCAAGTGGGCTCGGCACGTCCCGTACGCTGAGAGGTACAAACAGAACCAGGCAGAACCTTCTCCAAGGCCCACCTGGCTCTGGAGGCCCTGAGGTATAAAGGTTCATTCTGCTCCATAATGTCAAGCCTCCTATCATGCCTTAAAGGGAGCACAACCGAATGCTCCTTGGAGACATGACGGCTTCATATCAAGTCATAAGCACTATGAGCCATTGTATTCTCAGTGCTCTTGTAGCTTATTGGTGTGCCTCCCGGTCTCCCACCCGAGACCTGGGTTCGCTTCCCGCTGGCTGCAAGTAGCCTTTTTGTTTAAGTGTTTATTATGACATTTTGCAGCACCACCCACTTCTTCTTTGTCAGGAAATCTGGGTATCATTTTGACTGGGCTTTTTGCCATACGGGTAATGACATTCACAGGGGATTGAGGGGGGGTGGGGGGGTTCCCATGCATTGATTGGAACAAAAGTGGGCTTGTGCAATCCCATAAACTGGGAGGAAGCTACAGAATGTTAAGAGAGGAAAAAGACAAAAGATGGAAACGACAAACAAAAAGCAAATATGTCTTTGGAGAAGTTGCAAGCGCAAAATCTGATTTGTTACTTCTGTGTAGAAAGTTTTATAGTAAAAGGCGTAGTCTTATCTTTAATTTATTCAAATAAGGCGTATCTTTGCTCATCCAACCAGGAGCTATCTCTGACCCTCTATCTGAAGCCAGAAACCCCTGCTGTGTTTACGGCCTTTCACAGATGAGTGTGAAAAGCTAGAACTTCTACTGTATTGTTTTCTCCCAGACAAAAGGCAGTTCAAACGATCCTAGCAAACCATCTGCTGTAACACAAGTAAAATAAAGGTCAATAGGCCAGAATAAGTTACTGATTTAAAACCACAATTTAGGCCATTTGAATCAAGACATGTTAAGTTTTAAAACTAGCCTATTTTAAATTTATTTTCTCAACAAGAACCAGCAAGAACCTTCTCAAAAGCCCACTTAGATCTATTTAATACCTGCATTTAGGGAGCATTGACAGATGACTCTTTGTCAGGCACTAAGGATATAATCAAGGGAGACATATATGAAAAGAGTTAACATTTATTAAACACACTGCAAACTTAAACATAAATACTGCAAACCAACACAAAAAATAAAAACTAATAAATAGAAATACTTAAAGTGCCAAAGTGAGTGCAAAATCTTAGCATGGAAAAACAAAGTGCATCTCTTAAATCTCTCATAGAAAAACATTGTTTCTTCCTGCTGACATTGTGGGACTGCAACGTCAGTGGCAGGGGTGTGCTCCTTCTGCATTTCACTTGGGCAGGGAAGAATGACCTCGATGTCGAGGGCTTTTGGTGGGAGGATTTGGACTGGGGTTCGGGACCCTCCCTGGACTTCGTAGACTCGGAGGGTTCGGGACCCTCCATGGACCGGGTTGCCTGGGAGGGAATGGTTACCTCCGAAGTCTCAGTTACCTGGGAGGACTGAGTAGGCTCCGTGGAGTGGGAGGTGTATGAGCACTTATAGTCACCTCTGTTGACTCAGAGACGTACGAGGACCCTGTACCTCCCGTGGACTCCGTGGGAAGGGAGGGTTGCGTTCCAACCAAGGACTCAGTTGCCTCCTCCTGTTCCACTCTCTGAAATATGAAAAGAACGTTTATTACATCTGAATATTTCCAAATCTCAGAAATAGAGGAAGCCATAAGTCAAACAGGTAAGACGAGAAATGAGATTAAAACCCACTCTTTTCTTGGAGGACGGCCCCTTCTCCTGTCCTTCACCAGTCTCATCAGAAGTACCACCTTCCTGTATGGAAGGTTCTCCCTCTTCTCCCACTCTCTGAAATATGAAAAGAATATTTATTACATCTGAATATTTCCAAATGTGAGGAATAGAGGAAGCCATACCTGGTGCTGGGAAATGGCTGACATTCTGCAGCTTTTCCAGGTGCTGCAAAATGGCAGAGAAAGTTAAGTCAAACAGGTAAGATGAGAAAAGAGATTAAAACCCACACTTTTTTTCTTTGTCAAAGGGGCCTGCCTTGGCGACTGCCAGGTCACATCAGGGTCAGTTGCGAGGTTGAATTGCTGCCTTATTGCAGCAAGTTGGGCCATCATCTTGTCAATAGCATAGTATTTATCAATGGTGCTGACATCATGGCACATCGTTTGGCTGACCTCTTTTCTCCCTGCTGGTGTGAGGTGATCTCAGGCCTTGGAAAATAGAGGAATCTCTTCAACATTTCATTGTTCTGTTCTGTTTTGAAAATGGAAAAAGTCAGATAATTACTTAGATAGTCGCAATCGACGTCCGGAAGTCAATAAAGGTCGGGGAACTGGGAAGCCCCATGTCCGCCCAAGCCTTCTGCAGAGGAGCCAGGATATGATTGAGCCTCGTCTCATTCTCGCTGAACATGACAAGGTCCATTTTCGGGTTGATCTTAGCCCGGATTCTTAGCCACTGATCAAACCACCCGAACTCCTCGATGGTCAGGTAGACCTTTGCCGACCCAAACAGGTCTTGGTCTTGTGCTCTTTGACCTGTAATGCAAAGAACAGAAGTTTGGTGCCTGCCATTTTGGAACATGAGTAAAGGATGCAGAGTAAAGGATGAATAAAGGGTGGCAGGCCGAAGGTGCTACCAAATGGTTGACATTTCGCAGTACCTGGAACTAGCTAGCCAGAACACATGGTAGCAAGCTACCCTGGAGCTAACACATGCTTTCAAATGGTTCTTTAACTGATACTTACCTGTTTAGTTTCTTGTTTTATCTAACTGTGATACTTACCTGTTTAGTTTTTTTGTTGTTGTTGTTTTATTTAACTGTGATACTTAACTAATACTTACCGTGTGTCTTTTGATTATTTTAAGTGACTTCAGCTGTTTTTTCCACACCAATTGTTCATATTAAAACAATTAAAATTCTTTTATTTTTCATTGACAGATTAAAGAACGAGCAAAACGAAAGATATCACCACCCCAGTCCATGGCAGAATGCCCCATGCTCCATGTGCCACTACACATTTCGCTATCTGGGCAAACAACTAATAACCAAACGTTGTGTAAAAAACCTCGAGGAGAGGCAAATTTTGATCAACTTTGGCTCAGGTCGGGTGAGCATCCGGGGTCTCCCCTGTCCAGTGGAGGGGTGTGATTATTCCAAATCAAGGTTAGGTGTCCACCTGGAGCAGGGCCACCCGAAGATGGTCGTGGAGACCATCCAGAAACAGATCAAGGACATCAAAAGAAGGCCCACGATAGAACAGCTGCGCGCACTCCGGGCAACCGATCCTAGTCCCCCCGTGATGTCCAGCCTGGAGATTGATCCAGAGCTGGACGAGTTGGAGGCAGCTGCTGGATCCACTTCTCCAAACTCCGACTGCTCCAACTGTGTCAAGCTCCAGTCTGAGTTAAAAGGGTTGAAGAAAAAGTTCCGGATCCAGAACATGCTGTTGAGCAAAACCAAAAATTGCATGAGGCGGTTGGAGCTGGTATGTAAAATTGAATTACCTACCTGTCTTCCTGCCATATGGTGTGTGCTTGTTTGCGTTTACCTACTTGTGTAGGTAAACACAGGTAGGTAAACCAAAATGGCAGGCCGAAGGCCTGACATTTCCCAGCATTAACTCATGCTGGGAAATGTCAGCACCTGAAAATGCTTTTCACCTTCAACAGGCCCTCCAAAGTCTTCGTGGCCAAGCCCCACACCTTGAGCTTGAGGGTGACGAAGAGGACATTGCTGAAGAAACCTCTTCCGTGCTGGTAACCTCTTCTTCACAACCGAACCCGGCCACAGTGACAGAACTCTAGGTTCTCCAGCAGTATAACAAGTTCCCCACGCCCATGCATGAGTAATGTCACTCTTTGCTTCAATTTCAAATTGTGCTATATAAATAAAATTATCTTACCTTACTTACCGTAATCCTTTTTTATGCAGTCCAATACATGGAGGGCTATTGGCAGCACCTCAAGGGCTCCTGTGGGGGCAAGAAACACGTGGACAACCAGAAATCCAAGATCTCCCGAATCATGCAGTTCCTGTCCTTTTTGGCCAATGGGAGGAACATCACTCCAAATTGGAGTATCTTCATGAATGTAAAGAACGTCTACCAGTAAGTGTCTCTCTAATGCACGTTAGCTAATTTTTGTGTTTTCTTATTTAAGTTATACCATTTTTTGTTCTGAGTAGGTGGCCAGAATTCCTTCTGAAGAAGGGAAAGGCAGTGACGACATCTGGTGAACGTAAATGAGTTCATCGGATACTTCAGGGAGACCTCTCCGGGAACGTCTAGGGCAGGGGTTGGGAACCTTTTTGACTCAGAGAGCCATGAAAGCAAAATATTTGGAAATTTATTTNAAATCAAAGCAGTTCTTATCTGTATTCTGCCAGATTACATCAATTTGAAGAGATGTTCAACATTATTTTGCTTTTAGAAGCATTTATCGAATACCTAGACCAGGGGTCGGGAACCTTTTTGACTCAGAGAGCCATGAAAGCAAAATATTTGGAAATTTATTTCAGTGAGAGCCATATAATATATTTTTAGACTGAATTCAACTAAATGTGAGTATAATAAGCCTCTGAATTTATTCTTTTAAATAATGTTGTTATAATACTCACCATTAATGCGACTTCTGGTGCTGCATGGATTTGCTGGTGGCTTTGTAGTCTGGTTGGTACTTGGTGAGGTTAAGCTTCATGCAGGCGTTGAGGCTTTCATCCGTTAAACGTGATCGTAGGTTGGACTTGATGTTTTTAAGATGTGAAAATGACTGCTCACATGAATACGTAGATCCAAACATGGTCAATACAGCAATACTCACACGCTTCAGTGTGTCGTATGTGACAGGAAGCGCGTTCCAAGTTTTGACAATCAGCTGGTCTTCAGGTTGAAGTTTTTTCATTTCTGTCCACATGTGCTTGCTCGCCAACTCCGCTTTCTGTCGTGCGATTCTTTCCAAATCTTCATTCAGTGACTTGAACTTATTCACCCACATGTCTGAGGCCTTCAGGTCAGCCACTTCTGCTTCAAAATCTCTGAGGGAGACATCAGGAATGTAACTCAGGTCGGCTGTGTTCAGTGAACACTCGTTTGGATGGGTGATGAACTTAAAGAGATGAGTGTGCTCACGAAATTCTCCGAAGCGTGCTTTGAACGACTGTAGGAGACTGGATGTGAAGCCAGCTAGCTGGTGGAGATCAAAGTTTTGAGTGGGCTCACTTGCTGTGCATGCATCTTTAAATTGTCTCAGTTTTTCAAAATGTAGTAAACGACCCGTTTCAAGATCCATGATAAAGAGCTCCAGCTTGTTTTCAAAAGCAAACACGGCGTGTTGAAGGGATAACACTGTATTTCCAATGCCTTGCATTTTCACGTTGAGCTGGTTCAGATGTTCAGTCATATCCACGAGATAGTAAAACTTGAGGAGCCACTCAGTTTCGACTAGCTCAGGATGCTCGATGCCTTTCATTTCAAGGAAATTCCGGATTTCGTTCAGGCAAGCCGCAAAACGGCTGAGCACCTTCCCTCGTGACAACCAACGCACATTGCTGTGCAAAAGCAGACCGTGGTAGTTATTTCCAACTTCATCCAGCAGTGTTTTAAACTGGCGATCATTTAAGGCTCGGGCAACAATAAAGTTGATCACACGAATGACCAGCGACATCACTTCGCCAAGCTGACCGTCACACATCTGAGCACAAAGTGCCTCCTGGTGTAGAATGCAATGGAAACTTAGGATGGGTCTATTTTCATGTTCACGGAGAAGCGCCACAAATCCTTTTTTTTTCCCCACCATACACGGAGCACCATCAGTACACACTGAGAGAAGTTTATCCATAGGTAGATTTTTTTCACAAGCGAACTCCATGAAAGACTTGAATAAATCCTCACCTCTTGTGGACCCTTTTATTGGCAGAACAGCAAGACTTTCTTCGCGCAGTGTGTCACCAGCAGCATATCTTGCAATCACACTGAACTGCGCCAAATGACTTACGTCTGTTGACTCATCCAAAGCCAGGGAAAAGAACGGCGCTGCATTTATGTCCTTCACTTGCGTTTCCTCCACTTG